>NC_051277.1:9790602-10090602 GCF_015220745.1 Sebastes umbrosus | reverse complement strand
ATTCTGAGAAGTGATAAAAAAAACAGCATAAAATACACACTGTCCTTCATAAAATATAGGTAACAACTCTGGCCACACTGAAAGGATTAGCGCAAAACCTCATCACACCACGGACAAAGACATTCTTGGAAATGTCACCACATTGCTCAGACAGTTTGTGCCGCTACCATCGGATTACTCCAAGAAATAGAAAACCTTATTTTGACAGTCTGCTCTGGGTAATTTTGTGCAGGAGAGTGGAATCGAATACAGAAAATAAGCCTCGCTTGTGGGAGTATGACAAAGGTACTTCGACACAGGTACATGCTAAAAATATCTTTTTGAGAACTGATGGACCTGCAGGATTCACAACGGGTATCTATTCTGTTTTACTGAATGTCTTCCACCAGTGAAAGGATAACACCGACATTAATAACAACACATATTGACTGTGTAGCCACACCTGATATAGCTCATGCGCCTGGACAAGATAGTTATATAATATAGAGCCACATTGTTGTATTCTGGTGGCATATTCCTTCAGTGCAGTTTTGCAGCTGTATTTTTTTTTATCTCTGGAGAGTAGCTCCACATCAGGCTGACTTAAAGTAGGTAGAAATGGAGCAAATATGAAAAAAAAATAGTTTTATAAAACGGTCACTATATCCTGACAGTAGTGCATGAGAAAGGTAATCTGAAAAAAAATCATGTTCCTCCGTTTCCTCCGGTGCTCCTAATGGCATCTGCAAGAGTTCACAGACCGGAGGAAAACAACCAATCAGAGCCGAGCTGGTGCCATGTTGAGATAAGTTGAGGAAATACCAAGCACTGCCCACCAGCCGGAGCAAACGTTCTCATTTTACAGCTAAACAGTACACTACAAGATGTTTCTGAAAACATTTGAGGCGAAAAATAGGCGATACAGTAACAGAATATGGATTCACGTTTTATCAGTGCTGCCTAGTTTGACCGTTTGGTCGGATTTCACGAGTGATTGACAGCAGCTCTCTCTCTGAAATGACCTGTGATTGGCCAAAGTCTCCCATAGCTGGCGAGATTTTTTAAAGCCTGAAAACAGAGCCATGAGGAGGTGCAGAAGTCTACTTATCTCTCAGAACACTTGAATTACAATATGCTGAAAGCTTATTATGGAATTTTTGCCCAATGATGCCAAAAACATTGTGCCTACTGCAGGTTTAACTGAGCCTGCTCGGTCATGCAGTTCAGAGAGGGGATTAATGGCACTCTGCCACATTCATCATAATTAAAGAGCAAAGGTACCGTGTGGAGTGTGTATCTTTGAGATTCAATAAATGTATTGAATGCATTTCCTTCCTCATAAAATATTTGCAAACGCTTTTTTTATATTTTAAACCTTAAATCTTTAAATAAAATGAGCGTATCTGTAGACGTGAGAGTTAAACAAACGCCAAGGGGTGATGCTTATTTTCATGTCATCGTACAAAACAGTGTGTTACACTTTTGTAGGACTTGTTCCAATTAAAATACTGCTGTCAGGCTCAGAATAAGTCTGTCATCTTGGAAGCGTGGCATTTTTCAAATCATATTTTTCCCAGTCATTGTCTTGGTACATGCTATTTGGGGAAAGCTTTGACACAAACCAGCTTACACAGCTGTGATGTACGGTACATATTGATTTCTGAAGTGGGAATTAAACCAGTAACAATGACAACTGCTACCCGGGGGTAAATTGGAAACATGGGGATTAGGTCGAATATTGTATAGAGCATGGGTGTCTTCAGAAGTGTGTTCAATTACGCCATGTTTCCAAGGTATAGTCATTGTTTTTGAAGGGTGTCATTGCTGCCTATTTTTCAGGAATGGGTATTATTTAACTCTTTGCGAAAATACATTATATCGTTTTTCTGTGGCTTTTGTTTGCTTTGACATTGTTGAAGACATAAACATCAATCATAGCTTATTGACCAGATAATGATGTACTATGTGGCAGAGAAGATAGCAAAGGCTTAAATTCATGGTATTTGAGAGAGTGTGTCAGATAGTGTTAAATCATTTGAGCTGTGTGGTGTTAAAGGGACAGGTCAGATGGAATATAATGGAACTAGATGGCATTTGGTGCTCAAAGCGGCAAAAAAATAAATTTGAAAAAAGCTCAACAGCAGAGTCTCTTTCCAGAAATCATGACCTGGTTACTCAAGATAATCCACAGACCTTGTTGTGAGCAGTTTCATGTAGGAACTATTTTCTTTCTACCAAACTACACCCGCCAACTGTATCACCGCGTGGAATAGGAAAAGCAAGAATAGCATTCAACATCCTACAAAAAAACAAAAAACTTAGCAATTAAAACCAAAATAAAATGTTCTAATTCAAACGTCAAATCCGTTCTGTTCTACGTATCCGAAACATGGAAAATAACCACCAACTTACTCAACACACTACAGATATTCATCAACCATTGCCTCTTAGCTGAGCTGCTCCTGCCAAAGCAACCAGATTCCACTGGAAAAAAACAGTACTTTTACCTCACAGCACACGGGGTTGCTGGTCTACTGCTGCCTTGATCGCTTAGTTTGTTGTGTTATTGTGTCACTTTGGTGAATCCGAACTAACCAAAGTCACACAATAGCAAAAACGAAGCAGCGGTAGACCAGCAACCCCTGTGCTCTGCGAGGTAAAATTACAGTTTTTTTCAATGACTTTGGCGATAGCATAGATGGATATAACAGCTTCAGTTCCCTGTCGGAAAGGGCCGTCTGACAGCAAGGTAAAGTGGTGAAAATATTCTAAATATTGTGTACACTTAAACTGTTTTTGATTTTTTTTTAGGTGGGCCTTTCTTTTAGGTGACTAAAATATGTTTTGCTGCCGGCCCCGTCACAGCAGTACATTTCTTTGCTCCAGTGCTGATCGCCATCTACTGTAGGTAGACACTGACTATGGCAAGGTACCTCAAAAAACCCCACTTCAAAATACCAAAATTGTCCCTTTTATTCTCACTTCAGGAAGCATATACTGTACATCACAGCAGTGTAAGCTGGTTTGTGTCAAAGCTTTCCCCAAATAGCATATATCAAGACAATGACTGGGGAAATGGAAAGCTTCCAAGATGATGAGCCTGACAGCAGTATTTTAATTGGAACAAGTCCTACAAAAGTGTCTATGACTCACTGTTCCTTATCAGGGTTGTACTCTTCTGAGCTTATCAGAAACAGAGAGAATTGTGCAATTCTAAAAATATCATAAAGGAGGAACAAGTTGTCTTTATCTGGAATTCAGGCTGGCCAGCTCACAACCAGGCTAACCCTTTTAGCATAATGTAAGATGTCTAATGTGCTAAGGTTCATTTCTCGCCCTGAAGTCCCACAGTATTTTTGTTTTTAGCTGATCCATTTCACTTGATATCTCTTAAACGGGTCATCCTTTCTGTCCTATAACTGCTACCCTCAAGGGGTTGAGGAATCGGTAATACCCATGACAGCTTCTTATCTTTTGGGACCAACTGTTCCAATGCAAGTGGAGAGAGGAACGGATGGTGGAGTTTAACCAGTCAGGGGGGAACGTTCAGGAAGACAACAAAAGTAAAATGTTGTTAATAGTTCACGGAGTATGATCACGCTACAGCTCATCTGAAACTGCACTGCTGCTGAAGACCACTGACAAATGAGGCAACAGCGGGAGCGTGAAAGAACCAAGTGAGTTTTTGAGATTGGGAATGGAAAATTGTTTTTTTCTGCAGGATGATGGAAAGGAAGAGGTTCAAACAAACGTATTTGTTCTACGACTGCACATCTGTCAAGCAAAACTCTGCATTGAAGTTCATGGGATAAAAAATTGTCGCCAACTCCTGCAAGTAATTTCTTCCAATCCAACATGGTGTCAACATCACACTGACTGAGCAGCTGTTATTCTCTTAATTTATAGCACTTCATATCCCAAAACACCACACAAACCTTATCATTTGTCTTGGCTGGCAGCAGAGGAAGAGACCAAGGCCAATCCTGTGAAAGATCACACCAATCTCCTGCCAACAACACACAAGAGAGTGCTGCTATGTTTGATGAAGCCTTAGACAGGAAGAAATAGAAATTTGACCTTACCAATGTCAACTTTTTTACCTCTCCTAACCTCACTAACAAGCACCTTGAGTGCCAGTGTGGCTCTCCCCTCCCTCAGTGCGGTGAAATCCATACTGACAGAGAGACATATAATGGGCTGTTACTGTGTGTGTCTGTGGAGGTCAGCAGGGCAGAGAGGAAGAGTAAGGCAAAGACTATCACCTTTTAACTTCCACACACAGGGGAGACTATGTGCATGACAGGAGGTGTTATGTGAGAGGCGGTAGAGTGACAAGGATGGTTGCAGTATTTCCTGTACCTGGTAGCATCTACGCATAACATGTTTTACTTGTGTTTCATGCTATTTATTTTTTCCTACACAAAGGTTGAACTCAGGAGAAAACCACCTGTGAGGGTTAAGTCAAGGAATCAAGGAAATGTTCTTTTATAGAAAATCTGGTCCACAAAATAAACTTGAGCTAATTAACCACAAAAACCTACAGAGCCAGAGGGGGTCACAGGGAAGAAAACAAGACTCTGTGAGACTATACTTCGGTACAGCCATTTGGACTAATAGTGTATCCTTGAGCGAGACATTTGATGTTCAGTGTAACTGCCACAGGATGCTCTGAATTAACAGCTTTTGGGAATGGATTTTGGTTACTGGAAGCTTGCACAAAGTCACAGAGGAACGCTGTTCCCTACACAAATATGTTGAAGGCTTAGCATTGTTCTGTTATAGCGTCATGTCTGATGACGCACCAGCTTTATTTTGTGAGCCCTCTGAATTCATTATTCCCCTGAGACCCGCAGGATCATGGGCGATGCTGACCGAGTTTACTGTCTTTCAGAGGCTGTAGCAGGTTCAGTTTTAGAGCTATAGAGTAAAGGTAATGATATCATAGAAAACCCAAAGAACACATGTCATGATAGCTTGTCGGGTAGGATGCTCCAAATTTAAGCAAAATGTTGGCGAGGAAAAACTGGCATGGCCATTTTCACAAGGGTCGAGTGAACCTCTGACCTCAAGATATGTGAATGAAAATGGGTCCCACGAGTCTCCCCTTTACAGACATGCCCACTTTATGATAATCACATGCAGTTTGGGGCAAAAAACATGCAGTTTTTTGAATGCAGTATAAATGTGCTAATTTGTGTTTGAGTATTTCTGCATACTGGGGTCCCTAAACAGTCTTTGAATTACATAAATTGGGTATGACTGTAAAGCTGTGGATCCAATGAGCCCAATTGTATCCATGTGTGATGATGTTAGTCCCCATAGTAGACATTTCATTGTAGTGAGACCATTTTTTGAAACTTGACATCACTGTATAAAATGACCTGTGGTGACCTCTATGATAATCACAGCGTCATGAAACTTTACAGCCACAAACTACAGACCTAGAGCATTCAGAGGGTGGATGGCTTCCCTAGGTAGATTGACAATAAGGGGGTTTCTGAGCAGTTTACAGAACAGAAGTGCTCACTATCCAATTGCTGAAAAATACAATTCTTGCAGAAATCTCAAAATGTCAAAAGTTTTTTTTATTTCTATTGTGTTCCTCAAGGTTTTGGTGTCTTAATGTGTTATTTTGGAGGGATTAGTGACCATTTTTTATACATTTTCGAGTGGTAAAAACTGGTTAAATTTAGCACCAAATCTGTGTAACAAAAGGTATCAACCCAAAAATTGCTGCGACATTCATGACTATAACAACTTGATACTGAGCTGCATCTCACATTAATCCTCAGGCTCACAGCTTTCAGATGATGTACATCACTTCTATGTGACATATAGTGTTGACCTACTATCTCCCCCCATAGACCCTCTGTTCCCCCTAAAAATAAAAAAGGGGTCAATAGTGGGTCTCAGAGGGTTTCAAACTACTTAGAGCTTTTTCCTCTTATCTCCTTTTGTGAAACTTTGTTCATTCTCTTTTATACTCTTCATCAAAGCTATAGGGAACTATCATCCACCCACATGCCTTCAAACACATTCATGCACAGACACTCACCACTCACACACACAGAAAACTGACACATTACACCTTCCCTTCAAGTGACATATGGCACTGCAGCCCCCTGCTGCTTAAATGTTCTGTGATGTTTAAGAGATTTCTCAGAGTCCTGTTAGGAATAGGATTATGTGCATGGAAATCTTGACAGGGAAAGACAATCTACGTCATTTTCCCACTGATGTTACTTAAAAATAGAAAAGGACAAAGGGGGATTTGATAACGTTTTTAAACACGTCCTGCAACACATCCGTTTATGGTGCATAAACCTATATTTGCAGTTTTGATTCAAACTCTCTCCTCTCTCTGCCTCCCCCGGCGTCTGCACAAACTTCCAGGTCACTTGGCTTTCAGTTATTTATCAGTTGGAAGCCTGCCACACAGTGCAGTGAATAGAGTCAAGGTTAAATAAGGACGGTTGTGGGCGAAAAAGCAGGCATTAATAATAACGGAGTGCTTTTAAATGTGCTCTAAACCATTAGATAAGTTATTTTGATAATAGCAGTTCAGATTTGATGCAGATACGTGGGAGTGTTTTTTTGTGAATTAAAGCAGATGATGTTATATTTATTTATTTCAGCCTGTTTTGCCAAGTTGTTGGTAAGCCACAATTACTGCTCTCTCGTCAGCAGTGATAACATCAGACTCAGTATCTTGTCAGCCTATCTCGTGACACTGATACGGTATCTTTCTGGCTGATGAAGCAATCATATTGGGAGGCAAGCTATCAGGTTTTAAATCTAAAGCGCCTAAAACATCCTATAGCTATCAAGTTTAGCATGCTTTGCAAATGCGGCGACATCAATTAAACCTCAGGGCACAATTAGATAAAAAGATGTTACACGATCAGCCACTGCTGTGATAAATTAATATCAGCTTCTCTTCTTATGCAAACATGGCGGAGAGAGAAATGAGACTGAGATGAACAATGATGAAGTCAGAGTTTAACATTCAATATCATCACTAGAGCTCTTAATTTATTTCTTGTCATAGGGCTCAACATTTGTAATACACTTTGAATATAATCTACAGTAATATCACACCAATGCCAATACTAATTTTCACTTGATTTCCCCTTTTAACCCCTTAATCCCCAAACAGCAGGAACAGTAATTAGTCATTATTTTTCAACCTGTCTCTTCTGCCATTACTGTGTGTGTCGGTGCATGACTCTGCAGCGAGCTGAAACACAGCAGTCTGTCGCATAATGATCACCAGTTTCAATTATTTCAGCTCTGTTTCTGAAAAAAAAATGGTTTTAAATACAATACCCATGAGCATCGGCACTCTTGCTACAGTATGGAGAAGAAACCAGTCGAAGGCACAAATCAGAATTAATTCATAATGCTTTGTTGTTGCAGTTGTTAACAAAACACACCGCCAGAGTTTCTGAATTCTACCAAAATTGGCCCAGAAATACGTTAGCAGCACATATGACAGAATTTTAAGCTTGGTGATTGGATGTTTTTTACCGAAATGCACCATGGTACTCGTAATTGGCTTAATTCTTATGTACACGAGCTTGTACCTTCGACTTTTTATATATAATATAATATTTTCTCTTTTGAACTTGTTGAGTCGAACCGGAAGAGTTTCATGCTGATTTAAGCCGGAGAAGTGCTTCAACTGTGTCATGTAACACAACACATAAGGGCTTATCCTATTCAGTGTCGAGCGGGAGCTGGAGCCGATCCCAGCTGACATTGGGCGAAGGCGGGGTACACCTTGGACAGGTCGCCAGACTATCACAGGGCTGACACATAGAGACAGACGACCATTCACGCTCACATTCACACCTATGGGCAATTCAGAGTCAACAATTAACCTTAACCTTAGGGCTGTGGGAGGAAGCCTGAGAACCCGGAGAAAACCCAACGCTAACACGGAGAGCCCGGAACCCTCTTGCTGTGAGGCGACAGTGCTAACCACTGCACCACTTGTCGACTTATGACACATAAAATTCATGACAAAAATGAATAGGACTTTTACTTCTGGGAACATACAAAACGTTGGACCAACAGTAAAATAACAGCTAGCTTCTTAGAATGATGCACAAGGAACATATCATCATCAGACAGCTAATGGCTACCTTGGTTAGCAGAAAACTCATTCAAATTAACTGATTCAAAAAACAACAAATCACAAACCAGCTATAATAAAGGAGTACCTACAGATAATGCTCCAACAAGAAGATTTGGAGAGTAAGACAGTGTGTCAATATTTGCTTAGTCAAAAATGGGACATGTTTCAAATGGGTGTCTGACAATCTGAAAATTTAAAAAATCAGTCTGTTTTACCATTGGTGACAAATGAAAAAAAAAACATTTTCACATTTGCTATCTTGAAACACAGAACAGCCCCCAGCTTTGCATAAGGAAAGCTTCTTGTGGTTAAAAAAAAATAAAGACCATATAATTGAATCCTTTACAAAACCACCACAAACTGAAGCCTTGAACCCAGGTTAAATCAATACCTTCCAAATAAAACTTGTACAAGCTCCACAAAGACAGTACGTTTTTCAGGGCTGTATTGTATTGCATTATGTCGTAAAGGAAGTCTGTGACTGTGACTACCTCTTGTATATATGAAGGTTACCTGAGGCAAGTCAAAGTCTCACTTGAAAGCCAATTTTCACTGTTGTGGATATTTCAGTCACAAAAAACTACACCTACTCTTTGAGTCAAAGTGCACACTGAAGACTTTCTGAATACAGCAGCAGGAGGATTCATCACCAAGCCCTGAAGCATTTCTGTCAATATGGTACTGCTATATAATACTATGATACACTAATGCTCGACACATTAAACGCACTTTACTGAGCACTATTTGTAATTGTGAACCTGCTTCTAGACCTTGAAATGACCATCCAGATCTCAAAATGGAGAGCCAAAGCGAAAATAGAGATAATGGTAAAAAAACACACTGACACTAATGCACATTACTAAATATCCAGCATGGAGCATTATCTATTCATCATTTTACTTAAGCAAAAGTAAAAAATATTGGCAGCTTATGTACTTAAAGTATCAAAAGTAAAAGTGTGCGTTCGGTGGCAGAACTCCCCCTGAGCGAGTGTTCTAATGCACTACTAATCAGCGTTTTAATGTTTTAGCTGGATGAGGTGGTCATAATTATATATGGTCGGGTAGTTCAGTCTAAGTTGATCAGATGTTGTGTGTGTATAATCTTGATCTGCTTAGTTTTCAAGTGGGACCCAACTTTTTTTGCTTCCCACACCCCTGAGGCAGGCTGCTATTTTCAGCAGGAGTTTATGAGGGAGGCAGTGTGAGAGATCTCCGCTGTCTGCATTGTTGAAACACCTCCAAAATAATGGAATAAAGAAACCATTAGGCTCTTTTGTTTTTAAAATATGCTGGCTCAACCAGACACCAAAATGTAGCCTGATAGATCTGTCCGCCTGAAAGATGGAATGAAAAACAATTCAACAACTTGTTTTATGTCTGATTTGTTTCTGCAGCTTCAAGGATTTGAGTTATTTGGTATTTTGCACTCCTAGAGAGATTGATGCATTTAACCTTAACACTTATCCGGAGGGAATTAGAGGCTTGGTGTTTTGTTCAGTGGCGCTTGAAAACGAGAGTGACAGTCGAACTGTCCCGAGAGCATTTTATCAGTGTCCCTAAAACTCTGAGGTGAGCAATGTCTTCCTCCTGACAAGAGTAATATCCAGAAGGTCTGGAGTTAGAGGCCAATGTGTATAGCATACAGTAGAATAGAACATTTTTTCAAAACTTTGTTGCTAAAGGTACATTTGTTAATAATATTAACCTTTACTTCTGCTGATGAATGAATGAAAAGTAAGTATTGAAATGAATAAAATTATAGCAAAAGCATAACTCAAGTTTTCAGAAGTGAAGAAGCACATGCTGTAAAAGCCTCATTCTCAAACCAAAAGGGTACTATTAGTATTATTAATCATATTTCATGCAGTGATATATTACCGGTTTCCTGGATATTTCAGTTAATTCCCTTTTAAAGGTTAGAGGTAGATGTGTTTTACACTAATGTGACTTTAGGGGTTATGCCAATTACACCTGCAGTAATTGCTTTTTTTTGTGGCCACTGGGGCAGCGCAACAAGCCAAAAACACATTTTATCAACTTGTAAATTGAATATGATGACCAAACAGTGGCTTTTTTACAAATCTAAAAGATATGAAGTAACATTAGCATTCACTTGACGTCATATTTATGTCCTCCAGATGACTACAAATCCAACAGTAACTCTCCTTTACTGGAAACGATGCTGGAGAGAGCCATGAGAGTCAATCAAAACGCTGAAGTTGCAGCCATTAAAAGCAAAACAATGAGCTGAAAGATGCTAAAACGCTCCCTACAACTGAAGAGAGAAGCAGATTCAGGTGATAAGTATCATCCCAGTTTCCTCGGGGGGTCACAATTCTCCCATATTTCTCCAAATTGATGGCAAATTTTCACACAATTTTTTTTCCTTTTCGTTATCTCAACCTCTTCCTGGCATTGTAGATCGTGTAGAAGCCCTACTGTTTTCCCCCGGACGACAATAGAGCTACAACAAATGTCGTTTCCCAGCAGAAGAGAGCTGCTCGCGACACAATGCAGTTTGAGCTGCACTCGCCACACATCACAGCATGCAGCGCACAAAGTTGGGCTTTGCTCGCCACAGTGGAAAGTCATCATGCTGTGGTGCAAGCCATTGGAAAAAATGGGTTTCAGAGCGCAGTGGTGCCATTGTTACATTGCGTCTGAAAGGGCATTCAGTGAGTGAGAGAAGGAGAGAAAAATGAAAAGTACTAAGAGAAAGAAATACTCAAGCAGGGGCAGAAAATGAATGAACGAATTAAGACTGATGAATATTAGTTTAAGCCAGAGATTCACACAAATTCACGCCAGAAGGGCGAATTATTCAATTTTCTTTCCTGTTCTTTAAAAGTAGGTCCATTTAACATAACAATGCTGTTGCAGTGTACTTATTATTTTATTATTTTCCTCCTTTAAAAGTCACCAGAATGCAGGAAACAAAGTCTCTGAAACTCCCCCTGCTTTGGTGTGAAATCCCTATTTTTAACGAAGGTTTTGAACGTTGGCAAGTATGTAAGTATCTGTATCGTATCTGTAAGAGTGACCCTTTTCACATTACACACAAGCAATTTTACCCCCCATGGTTAATATATAGATATGAATGCAGGTGTGTGAGAGGTGGGCAGATACTGAGGATCTTGTTGCAATATCTAAGTCAACAGTAGAGGTCAACACAAGGTCAGAGATCACTTAAATACACAAAATATGGGGACATTGCCTATTTTTTCATGTTGTATTCATAAAGGTTTAGTCTGTCATTCACAGTTATTGCCAGTGTCAACTGTTTTGCTATAGAGCTGCAGCACCCTGATTTCACTGATTAATTCTCTTCCACAAGGACATTGCTGCCATTCCGTGTAATTCTGTCACTTGTCACTCCAGGTCCTACATTGGAGAGCGTGACATCGGTTAATATTCATGCCGCAGATTGTAGATACTTCAAGGTATGATTAATGGACTACATGAATTGATAGCTTTTGGTCCCTCTCTGGGAGTTTCACTGCAGCTTTGTCTTCCACTGAAGTTAAGAGCTGTGTTTTAGTCAGACAGTCAACACCAAGCTACAGTACTGTAGGTACATCTCTGAGTGGAATAAAAGGACCATTGATTATAGTGTAAATTTCTGTCATTTAACACTGTGTTAGCCAGCAATGTACTAATGGAGACAGAACAGGACCATATAAACCAATAGCACTTACTGGACACAAAGCTGACAACTTATCACAATCCTTCCTGCGGGACGACTAAATTAAGCCTGGGGAACGGACGGAAGTCATAACTGCCATGTATTATAATTTGACAGCTGTTTTATAAGATGCCTCGGTTTCAGCGTAGGAGTCATGATTGATTATCGTCTCCTCAGGATGAATTCAGGAAATCAGTCATGCATGAGCCAGTTTTCACAAACCATCATTTTTAAGTGTTACCTGTCATATTTGGTGCTCTTTGGATTGAAAGTGAATTTTTATTTTGTTAATAATAACGCTGTTATTATTGGCACAAAGTCCCTTTGAGTCATGCATAAATTCATACATTTATTCTGTATCTATTCTGAATACTAGTTACACTATAGTCACCTTCACCAGGTTGGGTAATTGGGCTAAAAGTCTTTTGTAATGGGTAAAAAACACATTTTATTTTAGGTATAGGTAAGGGCTGTGGGTGATGTATGGAAGAGAAAATCATAAATAGCAGTCTTTTATATTCATCTCAATATAATTGAACAGCTTTAGAACAGCTCACCAGCATGTAGAAAAGTACATCTGCTGTGCAATCTTGGTGCTGTGGCATAACTAATGAAGGTCACAATGGGCCTGCTGTGCAAAAATACACTGGATGTTGGAGATATGAGTGAAACTAATGAGTTGCAATGAGTTACTGATAAGGCGGAACCACAAGTAAACATAATCCATTGAAATCATGCAATCTGCATTGTGATGTTTTTAAAAATAATCATTTGTTCATTTCACCAGGCTGTTGTGCCCTCACAGTACCCTGATGCATGTTGGTTTTATCTATACTGCCTATGCCAGCCACCATTTAGTTATGGGTACAGGTTGGGTCCGGTCCGGTACTAAGCTTTACGTGTACAGGGTGGTTACGGGTTGCCAAAACTGGACCCCCATAGAACTCTGAGGCACAACATGGAAGCAAATTAGCATATTCAAAAACTGATCATTGAACATGCAGTATGAAGAGGGCCACTGTTAGGATTACTCTGTATATGTACATTAGTAGTTTATCAAATGCATGTTTTTGTGTCGGTTGGGACAGATTGCCTTGTTTGGAATAAATACATTTTGAGGTATTGAGCTAAACTTGAAGAGCAACATGAAACTTTGTTTTACTTTGAACATGCATGCTTCACAATTTAAAACAAAACTCTGGTTGCAAAAACAAGTGTAATTGTCTAGAAGTCTATGAGAAAATTAGCCTACTTCTCACTTGATTTAGTTACGTCCACTTCGTATATACAGTCTATGGTCAATACAATAGCACAACAATCTCATAACAGGAAGGGAAGGGGGGACAATGCAGCCACAAAGCCACATCAAGACAAGCCCCCCACGCTGAGTCTCACTCCCTGACGTATTATCAGTTTCTATTCAACCATCTGCTCATCCCTTTGTGCTGAACCCCATTTCCTCCCTCCATCATTAATCCTTGTTCCCTGATTCTCATTCATCTCCCCCAAACCTTACCTTGGTTACGTAAAAATGTGGTCTTTTCTAATTAAGCCATAGTTACATACTAACTCTTGTTTGTAATGTCTACATTGGCTGGGTAACAATGACCACTATTGAGAAGGACCAGAATCAATTTATTGTATAATAAAGTGACTGTATATATAGTAATTTACTTACTCAAAATAGGATTGGACTCTGTGTAAACTTACTGTTTAGAATTAGAAGAGTTCATCTGGAAACTTTGATTTTCAGTGTATCGTCTATTATTTACTGTAGAGCTGGTAAATCGCAGCATGGGGTCAAACAGCAGCGCAAACATTTGTTCAAGTAGAAAATCAATTACCGCAGTTCTCCTCATCCGCCTGATTTCCACAGTCATCGATGCCGTTGCAGTGCAGGAGCTGAGGGAGGCACACGGTCAGGTTGCCACAGGGGAAATATCCAAGGGGGCACGCCGCCTTCTCCTCCGTGACATTGAGTGCTACAAATAAAGCAGAACATCCAAGAGTATCATTATGAATGTTACATTTCTACCACTCGTCTTTATCAGAGACACACTGAGAGCCCTTGTCAAAGATTTTTAGTTAACATGTGGAGTTTGTGCATCTCATTAAGGAAACGTTTCTATCCATTTGTCCAAAACCCCGTCAAAGAGCTCAATCAGTGCTTCAGGGAGGGAGCTGTTCTTTTTGCGGTACATGATGAACTGCTACGTCTCCTCAATCAACAGTCTTGTATGGCTACTTTTACTTTACTTCAGAGTCTAAATTATGCAGAACAAACAGTACAGACTGACAAATGTGGTGAATGTAAAACAGATGCCAAGAAAGCTGGAAGAGGAAATTATTCCTTCCCTCATTTCACCCTGTCCTGATTATTAACATTCCTTATTCATGCTTCATGGTTCAAAATACAGGAGATAGGGCATTGAGAAGCCCATTAGAGCTATCTGAACTGGACCCAATTAAGAACAGAATATAATTTATGATTCTCCTCATTATCTATGAGGCACTAACAGTCTTCATGCTCAATTATTGATTTATCATTTCTCACATTTTCTGCCCTTTGGGAGAAGTTTGCCTTCAGGGTTTTCTGCAAGAAAGGGTTATCTTAACCCAAACCATGATCTTTTCCTAAACATATAAGTTTCTTTGCCTAAACCTAAGTAGATTTCTGAAAGCAAACTTCTCCCATGTGCATCTCACCTTTGGTCTTTAATTAGGAATTAAAAAATAAAGGTAACTGTGCCTTAAGCCGTCATCCCTGATTTTTAAAATGTATTCTGCATCTTTTTAAACAGTTTTATGTTCAATATGAGTCAAGTTAAACTTTATTTATGTAGTACGTCAACCACAGTTGACCAAAGTGCTGAACATGAACATAATACAAATAAATACAAAGCAAACAACAATAAGAACAGAGTAAAAACAAATAAACCTATTGTGCACATAATAGCAGTAAAAGAGTTGCAGCACAAACAGAAGATAAACTTAATGAAACGCCAGCGAGAAGAGGTGGGTGTTCAGCAGCAATTTAATTTAATTTAATTCTGCAGTCTGATCTGTTTTATATTGAAAAGGTGTCTATTCCAGGGATTAGGGGCGGCCACCGCAAAGGCTCGGTCACCTCTATTTTTGAGTCTAGTTCTGGGGACATCCAGGAGCATCTAATTGGTCGACCTCAGTGCTCTAACTGGAGTATGAAAATGCAATAGTTCTGCTGGATAAGGTGGTGCCAGCCCATTTAAAACCTTAAAAACGAAGTAATAAAATCTTAAAATCAATCCGTAAACTGACAGGAAGCCAGTGGAGGGAGAGCCCAAAACTGGTGATATGTGATCATATTTTCTTTTTCCAGTGAGAAGGCAAGCAGCTGCATTTTGCACTTACTGCAGCTGATGAAGAGACGACTGTTCTACATCCACATACAAATAATTACAGTAGTCTAACCAAGAGGTAATAAAAGCATGGGTAACTCTCTTAAGATCTTTGGGAGACAGATAGGCCTTAAACTTGGCCTTGTTTTTGACAAATGAGCTAATTTGTTTTTCAAATTTGATGAAGCTGTCAAAAATCACGCCAAGATTTTTAACAAATGGTTGATTGTGAGAGGCCAAGAATACCAACAGAGTTATTCAATAGGTAAGGTCGTCCAAACATAATGATCTCAGTGTTATTTTCATTAAGATTAACGAAGTTTAGATTAATCCAAGTTCTGATATAATTTAAACAGTTCAACAAAGGCTGCAATAAATCTTCATTATTTGTTTTTAATAGGCAAATAGATTTGTACATCATCAGCAAAACAACAACAAAATGAAAAAGAACATTATGTTTCTTAAAAATGGACCCCAAGGGCACCATATACATTGAAAAAAGGGTATAGAGCCCAAAATGGAGCCGTGAGGAACCCCCCAGGTATTCGCCTATGTGTACTGAAAAACTATTGACAGATATGACTGGAACCATTTGAGGGCAGTACCTTTAATGCCCACACGAGTACATATTACGATTGTGGGAAATAAACTAAAGATATCACTTCACATACATGCATTTGGCCTTTCAAACATAAAGAAGAGGCATCAGGAAGTGGCCACAAAGAGCTTGGGATGCTTGGATGGTCAATGACACATTTTTGAGTTGTTAACATTGGTAATTTGTATATACCACCTCATTTTAGTTTATGAGTCTCTAATTAAGTCTTCCCTCTATAGTGAAACACCAGAACCTGATTTAATAATTTTAAATTTGACTCTCAGTGATTTGCGACATGAATATAAATGCTCTTTATGCAACATTTATTCAAAGATGATAAGCAATTCATCATCCTGCCGAGCCCTGAGAGACTGTATGACCTGTTTCTGTCTGCATTTGACCTCCGTGCATTACAGCTCGTTCTTAAAAAATTCAGGATCCCATTAAATCAAGAAAACTTTCCTGCACTGTTTACTTGTGTCTCCAGTTATCAGTATTTTTTCAATCAAAACCCCATGCTTTTCATCACCTAAATGATAACATTGCCTAATGCTTCTTGCTCTTGGCAGCACACATACTGATTTAATCCAAAACAATCACCATTTGGTGAACAGCACAGAGTAATAACTTCAGCTGCAATACATAATGAATCCTCAGCATGATCAGACATGCCTCCAAGCACAATAAATCACAATAAAGAAAGAAGAAAGCTGTACCAATTAGTTGGGGCAATACTGAACTACTGCCAGCCTAAAGTAGGTGGTAGTGTTTGAACTTGAAGAGGTCAAAACAACTTTATTGCAAGACCGACACGTTGTGGTTTGTGACCCCGTTCCCTTAAAGAACTTATCACTAAACATAGGAGCTCCATTAAGAGGAACGACGTGTTGCAAGAAGATTCAATGATAAGCAACACCACATTTCATCTTTATTTATAGGAATAGAGGTGATTAAGTCCAGCAAAAGAGGTGGTAATGTCAATTTTCTCAGGAAAAAGAGAAAAGCATTTTGGATTTTCTATTTCAAAAGTTTATTTCCAGGGGGCATGAATGAGTTTTTATAGTTGTTCTTTAATATCTCCCACTTTTGTTATTTAGTAATGGTACTCTAATGATTTTTCAAAATGTATATTTTTATGTATCTTGTTCTTCCCACTCTTTCTGTATCACTTTATCAAAAGGTTTTAAATTAAAGTGTTTTTAAATATACCATATCAAATAGTCACATTTTAGGTTAATGCCTATTCTGTACAAACTTAATACTCTTAGTTGCACTTCTCCCGTTAATGGACCAAAATGTTAAATGTTAAAGTTAATTTCTGTCCACGTCTTTTCAAAATAAAACTACGTAGGTTTAGGAAAAGATCGACTTGATTAGGTTTAGGCTACAAAACTACTTAGTCATGTGTTTCATGACGACCCTGACGAGGGCCACAAACCGAAACGCGTTGGTGTCACAATAAAGTTGTTCTTTATACTACAAGTGTTGCTGGAGTTTTGACCTCTTCAGACTTTTTCCATTCTCCATGCACCTTGTAAGTATAGGTGAAGTATGTGTACTCTGATTTTGGCAAGTTTGCATAAAAAAATGAAAACAGCAGCTATAAGTCGCTAATCCATATTTATAAATATCAAAATCGGCATCAGCCACTGCAGCTACATTTACGGGTGTGTTTCTTGAGCATGTTACATTTTTCATGAAGACATGACTGCCGTTCATCCTTGACTGACAGCCCAAAGTTAGAATACCTCTTTATATCTCACTACACTCAATGTGTTTTGTACCTACAGTAACTAGTAAAGCAAAGCAATAAAAACACTTCAATAATGTATTTGTAATTACTGGAAAAGGAACAAAAGTTTACAAGTACTAGTTTCGATGCCTGAGAAAATATTTTTTGTTGTTTAACAACAAACTCATTCATTCTCATTTTGTTCTCATGAACTTAAAGTCACATAACACACATTTTCAAATAATAAAAAATATAATTATTAAAATATATGTTGTATACCTCCACCAACCAGTCAAGTTGCAGTTTACATCCATGTCTGTCCAAAATGTCATCACTCTATTATTTTATCCCGTTAGACATTTGTATGAAACTGTCATAATTAGCATATGAATTCTTGAGCTATGGCCAAAAACGTGTTTTGTGAGGTCACAGTGACCTTTGACTAACAAAATCTAAACAATTCATTCTTAAGTATTCAAGTTGATGTTTGTTCCAAATGGTTCGGATGCACCTCCACGGACGTCGCCAACACAGAGGCATAAAAACACAACTTCTCTTTCTTACAATGAATATTCATAAATATGCTTTGTTTTGTCCGTCACTAGAGGTTTACGACTCTGCTCATTAAAAAAACAAAAGCGAAATGTTAGAATTTTACACCCACTCTTGTTGAAAGTCTTTCTGGGAAATCACTAACTGAAGCAAAAAAAAATATCTGTAAGAGTTAAGAAATGAAATGTGTTACACCTTTTACCATTTGTCACAAAACTCAGGATCCAACCGTAAAATATTACATCTAAGCCTATTCTGATTGTATGTTTTTATTTTTCTATTAAGACTATTTGTTGTTCATATGTGCAGTGCACACTTCTAAAGTGATATGATGTTGAATTAAAGCACAAAAGATCCATTATTGGCTTAGACATCATGTTTATAATGGTGATTATTACAGTCAAGAGCTGCCACTGCTACTAAACTGTGAAGCTCCCACCTGACAGTAATGATTCACACCATGGCAACTCTGTCTCCAAGCCAGATGGAAAGCATGATTTGAGAGGTCTGCTGAAAAATGGCAAATAAATCACCATTCCCTGGAGTATGAACGCGTTCATTATAAGCAAATATGAATTATTTTTCAAACCAGACATCCTCTAATGTGTGGGAGGCACGATGCCTGCATCACCAAGCCAAATCATTTCAGTCTAAATCTCACTACATCTCAGCAGATGACAGCTCTGGGATCACATAATACAGAAGCAGGAAACAGATGATGTGTTTATGATTAGTGAAGAAAAGTGGCAAAAACCAACAGCTTTGGTAAAAAAATATTCGTCATTAAAAATATGCGCACATACAAGAAATAATGAAGACAGTCCAACAGTGTGATATGAATCATATCCAGAGCTGTGGATCTGAAAGTCCCCATTGTTACATCCCTAATAAAGCTTGTCAATCAAAGTATAACATTTTCAGCACGAAAGTGCAAACACTAATACTGATGCAAAGGCATCCACTCTCAACCAGCAGATACTGCACATTGTTGGAGTTAAGGGGGACATGACAGATCATAAAGCTATAAGATTAGAAAGGAAAAAAAGGAGGTCTTGGATCACTGTGCAGCAGTTGACATTTAACTGTTTCTGCTTTACTGCAAGTCGAATAATATCACAAATGGAAAATGTACAACAGGTGCAGTACAGATTACATAATTTAAAAGCGCAATATGTTCCTAATATGTAGCGCTGCAGTTCAAATATTCTCATAATTGCATGTATGGTCCAGATATTCAGTCCACCTGAGACAGCAAAAGTGTCATTTATATTTCAAACAAACTGCTAAACCGCATATTTGCTCTGTTTAAGGGCCCTGACACACCAAGCTGACATTTGGCTGTTGGGCCACCGGCTTCATGTTTCAGGTCCTGTACTGTTGGCTCTATGCTGACTAAAGCCGACAAAGACACTGAACCAAATGCTTTGCATCTTCACTTAAAAGTTTCACACAAACACACTGTTAGCTGATGGCCAGCTAACTGCTGAAGTTGTGTTCAGGTGTAAGAGGAAATATTTACTCATCTGTATTAAAAAATTAAAAAAAGCATAATAGAAAGACAAAACAAAACTAACATTTCAAATACACTTCATTGCCCTCGTGGGAGAACTTAGTTTGACCTTCATTGCACTGAAGATCGTCCATAAATATTCAATATTTTTACACCACTGGTTATCCATCTTGCATGGAATATGAAATAAGAATCTATCTTATAAAAAACTCAAACTAGGATGTCTTTGTGGACACTAGTCACCATATTCTTCATGTTGGTTACTCTGTACATATGACATCTATTGCATGAGGGGATCCCTCCTCAGCTGCTATTCGCACACTAAATGAATGGAAACAATAATTTGCTAAGCTGTGCAGCCACTCAGACAGACTCACTCTCACCGACTGACTCTGATTCAACACGCTGAGTGTGCTGAACAGAAGCTGATTAAGGACTGACTACAGCCAGCAGGTCACAAAAACCACAGGCTCAGCAGCGGCTGATAGCAGACTGGCTGTGAATCGGAGTCCAAGAGCTCTTTAGGGCATAGAACTCTGTGAGCTTCTGAAGAGTGGCCTATCATCTGTGACAACATAAAAGATAAAATCTTAATTGGTTGCTTCCGCCTGCGGAGGTCAATTTTTTCACAAGGCTGCACACGGGACGGACAGTTATGAATTGTGTTTTTCTCCACAGATCTTGGGTGCCTGGTTCTAGAGTAGCTGGAATGCATTTATGCAACAGATTCCTGTCTTGACAGTGCCTTACAGCATCATGAATATAAAGCACAAGGCTAAACTGGTCAAACTAAAAAAAAGCAATTATCACTTAAAGGTATACATGTAACAGTTGTTGGTTGCTATTGGTAAACGAGTGAGGGAGAGAGTGAGAGAGAGTAGTGATTGTCAAGGATGAAGATATGAAGATAATGAAGAGAAGGAGTGGCGTCAGTGAGGACAAAGCAGTGAATCAGTTGTTTCAGGCGGTTACACACGACCACAACTCCAAACCCCTCTGCACAACCCTGCAGGAAGGTGCCGAGTTGCCGGATTTTGAATGATTGCAGCCGAAGGGCAGGCTTCATTCTGTCCGCTGTGGCTCAGCGCTGCTCTCGGTCAAACTCAAACTGACATAGCAGCACTCAGCACTCAGCAGAGGAGAGACAGAGGAGCCGGGGGAACACTGGAGCACATGCACAGAAAAACCACACAACCCGTCCTCATCCATCAAATACGGCCGGCTTTGTAGCCGACAGAGCAAAAGGGGGACTTGTGTCTCAGAATCAGACGTCAAGGGGTGTGACAAAGAACCTGAACTGGCTGCACACCCTACATGCTGTTATTGGCTGGAGGTTACAGGGGGTTGGCTGATGCCCTGAAATGCCCCGAACAAAGCAAAATAAGAAGAAAAGAGAAAATACAGGCAGGATCTCTGCAGAAACAGACACCACCACACACTTCTAGTGGGTCATAGAGAGAGATTATTTATGTCTGTGCATTGTTTTCTTTCTTGACAATTCCTGCAAATTATACCTTTAAGATTAAATCACACATCAGGTTCAAGTGCTCCAAAATAAATCTAATTAATTGTGGCTTTATCTTTGCTCAGGATTTGAAACTATATTCTTCATAGCATATCTTGCTATGGAGTTTATTGCTGTGCACAATTTAGTGTTACAGCTCAAATGCCAACGCTCGATTTATGAGGACAAATACACACACTGGATTAAAACTCCTATGCTCTATGGACTACACGCAATATTTTGACCCGAAAGGCTCTTGGTAAGAGGTTCTGACCCGGCAAAGAAGTGCTGTCAGTTTGAATCCAGCGTGTGGATACCTTCGGTCCTCCAGGCTTCATACAGACCTGTAACCCTGCTGCCCTCATACAGGATGCACACAGAACTACTGGACGGTGACTGATAACAGCTTTACTGTTACAGTAGTCATGGATGCACTGATCATGCAATGCAATGAGCTATTAAAAAGGCATCAAGAAGGCAAGAAATCTGACATACTGACATGACGAGATCCACTACTGAACAACCTCACAGCAAAACAGATCTTTATAGGCAGGCTGTTGCTGCACATTAATGTGAAACAGGAGGTGCTGTCTGTGTTTACAACCACAGACTCTACAACCGAGGATATCCCATTACAGAATAACCAAGCATCCTGTGAGGTGCCTCCCACTGATCTCAATCTCTTCCACCTCCAGATCATTTAACAATATCCTCCCTGCATGCAGTTAGTGGGTGGGTGGCACATCAACCCTCAAAACGTTGATGCACCTACCTGGTGTTTAAAACCCAAATACAAGGAACATAAAAATACTAAATACAAAAACATCTGTATCTCTCAATCTTAAAATCATTCTCCAAGTAAAAACGACCTCTCTTTCCTTTTTTCAGTCATCAGTGCAGATTCCGGATAATGTTCAGATATCCTCAAGGCTACTTCTTTGCAGTTGTCTTTATACATTGAGAGCAATCGGAGCAGATATGATTGACAGAGATTGAAGCTTCAGTGACTTTGGTCAAAAGAGAGAAGTTGCTGAACTTACCTGAGACTCCATAAGCATAAAATATCACAGCCACATAAATGTGCTGCATGATCCTTCTTGAAGTTGTTGTGATGGAGATAGAGATGGAGATGGAGCAGAGATGTTCTTGGCTGATTTATCCAAATTGGGAAACCTGTGCGTAAAAATGAAAAAAAGTTTGTTCCAGTGTTGTTGTTGTTGAGATAAACGCGTGCAGATAAGAGTGGAGAGGCTGCAGGAGGAGATCCCTGTACCAGCTTCGCAAGGTCGACTCGGTCTGCACCCAGTCCGACAGAGAGAGAGGAAGGTCTAATGAATCAGTTGCCATCGTCTGACGCGCGAGGAGCAGCAGCAGCAGTACAGGTGCTGCGCGCACAGAGGGGTGGGAGTGAGAGACAGACAGACAGACAGACAGACAGGGAGAGAGAGAGGGGGAGGAATCTATCTGGGGCTCTGCAGAAGAGGGAAATCCATCCTCTAAAGGAAACAACTGCTGCTCATGAAATGTTCTGCTGATTTGCATTCATTAGGTGCCTCTTCTTGGTGGTAAACTCTGCAGGTACACTATAAAAAAAAAAATTTAAATTTTTTGTCTGTATTTCAAAATGACAGAAATTTTTTTTAAAAATTACATGTTTCATTTGTGATTTATATGTAAATGGTCTTAGATTTACAGTATTTTTTGTAATCACAATCGTAATTATCTGTATTTAAGCTTTTCTTGATCATTTTTAAAGATAATTATTCTGTTTTTTAGAGGTTTATGACTATTTTAACAATTAATTTATGTTAGAAGAAAAGGATTTCATGGAATTATAATAATATTTCTTGTAAAAATACAGATTTTTTTTACAAAACTTCTGAGAGTTAATGTAAATTTTGGCTTTTGCAACGTAAAATTACATGTTTCATTTGTGATTTACATGTAAATGGTCTGAGATTTACGGTGTATGACTATTCTAACAATAAATATATGTTAAAAGTAAAATATTTCTTGTATAATTACAGTAATAAAGGCTAATTATATAAAGATAATTACTGTTTTTTTTTTTACAGTTTATTTATGTTAAAGGGACTATTTGTAACTTTCAGAAATGCTTGTTAGCAGCGACACCTGTGGCCGTGAAGTCAACGAAAGTCAGTGTCGGGCTCGCGCTTGTGCTCGCTCTATAGACATGAACGAGCATCGCTCAAAACAGTGAGGCAACACACGTCAGCTAAAACCACAATATCACTCTATTTTTCAGCTGCTCGGCAGTAATGTTAGCTGACCAGATGAAGGTCTCTCCATGAATCACAGCTGATCCTAGTGTTGGCTTTTCCTGCTTCAGTACAGGCTGAGGCAGCGGGGTTCCTCAACGAGTTACGTTACCGTCTCCGCCCGCAGCCGGAGAGAACAGGGAGACAACGGCACCCGGTCGGAGACGACAACGTTTCTCGCTGAGGAGCCCCGTCACTTCACAAGAAACGGGAAACCTCTGTTGGTCTGGAGGAGCTGCAGCATTTATTTCTGCACAAACGTCCACTGTACATCCACTAGATATTCTCATAGCTAAACTAACTCTTCTGCAGTGTGGAGTGAGCGCGCGTTCACGTCTAGAGGTGGAGCGAGTACGCGAGAACGCGCACGGTGAAGCTGGCAGAGGAGGAGAGGCTCCGGCCACACGTGAGCGCGCATGTGTCGCGACCCGCTACATTTATACGCTTAAAAAGTTACAAACAGTCCCTTTAATTAACGGACAGTATTTTTCCGTTTTTTAACAGACATTTTCTGGCGCCCCTGCTGCCGGAAAATTTCCGTTATTTTACACTTTTTTTTTTTTACAGTGTATCTGGGACTCTGCAGAAGAGGAAAATCCAGCCTCTAAAGGAAACATGACTGCTGCTCATGAAATGCTCTGCTGATTTGCATTCATTAGGTGCCTCTTCTTGGTGGTAAACTCTCCAGATGTACAGTGTGTCAACCCTGCATAATACATACATGGCATCAGCAAACAATCTCTTCAATTTGCCATTTAAGCCTGAAGCAGCTTTCATGTTTTATTCTTTCAAGAAAACAGAACAATCCTGGCATGATTACCTGAGAGATTTTTCCCCTCCAGTGATGTGCATTTTTAAATCTTCATAGAAAATCAGCAGCAGTCCAGATGATGTTGTCAGTTTGTGTTTCACATAAAAGACATGATCCCAGGCAGGGGGCTTTGGTCTGACAGGCAGGGTGATCCATGCCTCAAATCTGATTACCACTGTTTATTGGCTCATCTTATCTTTTTTCCCCACCTCACATAATATCCATCGCCTCTGCCTATATGCATCCCTAGTGGAGTCCAACAGAGGCTCTCATCCACAGTGTTCCAGTGGAAAACAAGTGAAGAATGAGTGAAGGTTTAAAGTTGCATCAATCGATATGTGACTGTTTTGGTTCACTCTTGTGTAATTTCCAGAAGCAGCAGGCAGCTGTTTTCGACAAAAACCAAAACAAAACAATATGCTACCTGCCCAGCACCAAACAGCACACAGACAAAGTCAATGACTAGCTGGTGAACTTAGTGAGGTATAGCAGCTAAAGGGCATGAAGGTTAGACAGAGTCTCTCTCAGGGAATGAGACTATCAAACAAAAGAAATCAGTTTTTTTTTTTTTAAAGGAAATACTGCAGCAAATAAATAATGTCAGGTTGTTCCTTTTAATTGGCAAGCCTTGATTTATGAGTGCAAGAATCAATGTACATACATACATAACATCCCTGTATATGCAACATATATGCAATGAACTGGAAATTTCACTTCACTTCAACTCTCACCATCCCTACAAGCTGAAGTTGTCACAAGATCTCTGCACAAAAACACACATTTTGGTCTGATTCTGCAGTGGACCTTTGGATAGTTTTCTGAAACGTAGGTGGAAACATTTCAAAAAGCTTTTTTCAAGGTTTAAAATACTAAAACAGTTGGCTTTCAAACCATTAAATGTGTTTGTTTTGCAATTTAGAGTTGCTGACAAGCCTCAGATTGTCAGATCATTAGATACAAACAAGCCCTGTGGGTGTTTGGCAATGTTTTGGCAGTCAGTGAATTACACGAATTACACCACTGAAGGCATCCTCAAACACATCTTCACATCTTTTCTCCGTTCTTGTAAAAGGGGATTGCGTATTTATTTTTGGGTCTTGCTGTTTTAGTATGCAAAATGTCCCTCAGTTGTTTTTGGTGGAGCTGTGATTTTACAGATTCAAACTGAGAGGGATAAATCTGGAGATAATATAAGCAGTGTGGGGTGACACGTGTATAGTTTCTCTGAGATTTGAAGAGAACTCATTATCAAATATCACCAGATTAATGTCATCTTAATTTGGCTCGATATAAGTTTTAAGAAGCACCTGCTTACTGGCTGAAATGTGTACACCAGACATGTGTTATAACCTGGGCCAAAGCTATACCGCTGAGGACACCAGGCCAGGTCCCCTGTATTCTTTCGGGGAATAATTGTGACACAATATACTTTAATTTGACTATACCAGCAATAAATTAATGAATAAATTAATGATATTGGTGCCAACACAATACTTAATTTTTGGAATATAAACATGCTGCAACCCTAATTAGGTTTTGATGGGATTATGTTCACAGGCAGCATTTTTTCCAGTGAAGGCTTTTTGTACTGCATGGAAGTCATTGGGAAGGAGTTAGGGTGCATGGTGGCGATACAAAGTGCAGGACTTTGACATCGGAGACATGGATTCACATCCTGAGTCCCGTCTCGGAAGCCATCAGCTATCGGTCTGACGACGATTTAGCCTCTGGGGACAATAGCCAATATTTCTGGGGTCCCTGTATCTGGGCTAAGACTATCTCTTCCGTGTGCTGGTCATTGTTACAGTCCGATTAGCAACTTAAGACTCGAGAATGGAGTTGGAGTTGAGAGACGACGTTACGACCAGATTGTGTATCTGCATTCACATGCAGATATCTGTTTATAGAGATTAACAGAAAGTTAAATCATCATCAGACGATAGCCGATGGGTTCCAAGATTGCATTGCGGTCGATGCGTTCAGCCTCATTTGCTCTCGACATGGACTGTTTACCTGCATGCTAACAAAGCCTCCTCAAACATAACTGGTCAATACTCAGACTACAGACTACAAACAGAAACCAGAACGCTTCTGATACCAAAGTCTTGTGCCGTTGTAAATGTAAATCAGCTTTTATTGTCCCACATTATATTGTACACAGCACAGCACACAGTAACATTTAGTCTCTGCATTTAACCCATCCTAGTATTAGGAGCAGTGGGCAGCTGCTATACAGCACCTGGGGAGCAGTTTGAGGGTCCGTTGACTCAATTGCACCTCGGCACTGCCCACGAGGCGAACTGGCAGTTTAAGGTTGGGAAAGAAAAATGATGTCAGATGATGTCCTGTTGATAGGGAAATCAGATCAGAAAACACCATCTGTGTCGTTCTAAAGGGCAGTTATAAAAGATGTGTTGTCCGTTGTCGACTTATGGCTTTTTGATACATACACGTTTTGATAAGTATTTAAAATGTTTGATACCCAGCTTCATAAAGGACCTTTTTTTCTCTACCAGAATTTTAACCCTGACATTGTGGCGAAGGCTTTGGAACAGAAAATAAACCTTCATGTTGGGAAATTAATTTGAGTTTGAATGGATAAAATAATAAAGTTTGTGGGTCTTGACCTCACAACCTCAGTGTTCATAATGATATCTTTCCTGTTTAAAGCATAATTACCTTCCTCTCCTTGATAAACATTTGCAGCTCACAAGGTTGTTTGAACGTAAAAATAAAACCTTTTCTATGTAATTATTTAATAAACAAAATTGAATATAAAAATACTCTACTGAAAAGGTAGCAGAATGATACCGTAGCAGACTCTGAATTAAAGGCAAGTCGTCACATTAACTGAAAAGAGTTCAGTAGTGCTTGACCTTCCAAAGCTGTTAATGAAGTAAATATGAAAATTAGTTTGAATCCTGTAGTTAAAGATAAACATATTATAGTTATTAGAACACAGTAGGCTGAGAAAGCATCAGTTTGATTGACAGAAGCTTCATCCAATAACCTGCCAAGTATGTTTTTGAAAGTGCCTGCCCTTTTCCAAACTGTTTCCTAATGACTTTAAAACTTCCAACTACAGAATTGGAACCAATGCCGGTTTTGTGCTGAGCAGACATTCGGCAGGCTGAAGTTGAAGTTGTCATTCTCGCTCTGAATTTAGTTAGTGAGGCTTCTTTTCCAGTTCATTGGATATTCAGTTCATTTATATAGGCTACTCCAGGAGAAAAAGGTGCTTGTCAGGCCTAAAATTCAATTACCAATTGGAAAAGGAGTCATTTTCAAAACCCAACAGCATGATTGGATCAAGTTGTCAGTATTGCTAATAAATTATACATTTTGTGTTACAGCTTCCTGAAAACCCATGAATTTTAAAAAGTGATCAATAATTCAAAAATGTGTATAGATAAAATTTATGTAGAGATAAAATGTAAATACATTTGTACATAGTTTGTGAGTGTCGAGAGGGAGCATCAGTGTTGATGTGCGTGTATGTCACCACACACTTCTGAGGTTATCCGAGTTAACATCAGTATGTTTCTGTAAAGGCACAAGCTTTACAGAGAACATAAATCATGTAATTTATGTTTCTGAATGCACAGATCTTTGCATTTTGATGCATGTGCATGTGCGGTATTTGCTTCTTGTTTAATCCGCGGAACACTTGATAAAAATGGTGTTTGTTCCTGAATGTGCTGAATATCAATAAAGGTTTACAGAAATAGCTGGAAATGTCATTTTTAAGGCTTCATGGTTTGCTGTTAGATGAAAAATATCTTAGTGCTGGAACTCCTTGAAATACAGAAACAGTCTTTCTGAATTTCTATAATTTATAATACTCAACTTGCACTTCCAGTGCACAACTTTATTTTGCAGCAGAAACACGAAAAGCATGACACTTTCAGCACTAAAAGGTTATATTTTCTGCACAAATCTAAAATTGAACCTTTTGTGGCAAAATGTTCTTTGAATTGGGTTAAAGAAGCTTTTTATAAATCATTTTTAAAGGGGTCATATCATGCTCATTTCCATGTTCATACATTGGGTTTCACCTAGAACATGTTTACATTTTGTCTTACTGTCTTTTACTGAATATACAGTACAAGTTTAAGTTCACATTTATTGTTATGTGTATGAAAATACAATGAAATGCTTGTGCTCAGTGGCACTCTCTGCTTTACACAAGGGGCACCCCCCCCCAGACAACAACAAGAACATTACACACAATATATTATACAGTGATACATAACATGTTGGATGGATGAGTCAACTGTTCAGCAACCTGACAGCCTGAGGAAAGAAGCTGTTATTGTGACAGGTGGTGTGTGATCTGATGCTCCGGTGACATTTTTTTGATGGAAGGAGCGAGAACAGAGCGTGAGCTGGGTGGCTGGTGTCCTTCATGATGTTTTGAGCTTTTCTTTTGCAGCGAGTGGTATACATGTTATGAAGTCATGGTAGTTCTGTGCCAGGGATTTTTCCTGCTGCCTATATTCAGTCCTGAGCAGTCAGGTTACCAAACCACCTGTATATACAACCCAGGCTCACTCCCAACTCGTCAAAACACCACCGATTAGGTGCGCCCTTCAGCGTCGGAAACTGATGCACCCTTTAGCGACAGTTTGTGATTTGTGACAGTTGTGAAAAGTGAATTTTTCATGATATGTCTCCTTTAAGAGTGTATATCCCCATAACAATAACAGGTTCATAATAGGTAAATGCCACACATCATATTATAACAGAACAACAACAGAAATTGTAAGTCAGAATCTGAAATTTGTTTTTAAGTCTTTTGCTGAAATGAGCCTTGATAGGGCTCCAGCTGGCTGCCACATCTAATGGTTTGATCAGTAATAACCTGCTTTTCCCCATGGAAGCCACCCATGTACAGATATAGACAGTTGCAATGAAGGCCGACAGTGAGCAGGTGTGATCAGGGATGTAACCTCTGAGCATTTTGGGTGGCACTAATAAAGCTCCAGATGTTCATCTACTAGTCTGTGCAAGCTCTGCAAAAGCGCTTTGTACTGTATGTGGAAATGATTCTTGGCGGGTACATTTAGCACCCGTTGCCTAACTAATATAAATTGACAAATTGGAAACATTAGCATGCAAAAAAAGAAAAGGAGAGGTGGGTTATTGAACTGTATCAATCTCATGAATTACAAAAGCAAATTGTGACCACTTCATCTGAAACTCCACATTTAACAGACACACGAGGCACATCCTAACTACTAGAACAGCGTGGTACAATTCGAAGAGAACAGACACGACTTTCTATTTTCAATTTATATTTATATGGGTTTACGATTGTTCTTCCGCCGCACGCAGCGAGAGGGAATTTCCCCTCAGGGTTATTAATAACAAAATAAAAAGAATCACTCGAACTGCGTCGTTGGAGCAAATGGCTCTACAGCAAATTATTTCTCATCCATGGAAGCAAAATGGCTCTATTAATGCAAATTAACTGAACGCAACTTAATAAATATATAATTCACAGTCAACACTGCTCTGAGCATATGATGTTTACATGCACACACTATTGGAACAATTGGCTATATTGCTTTAAGTCTGATTAAACTGTTTGCATGGCTGCATAAAGGAACAACTCCTCTTAATCAGTTCTTTTACACAACTGAAGTATTTCATTAGCACTAAGAAGTACTGATCATCCGAAGATAATTATAGACACCCGGCAACCAGCCTGTGCAGGATTATCCACATGGGATGAATGTAAAACGCCCAAGTCATTCATCAAATCACATTTCCTCTACTAAACTAAAGGCAACAATTACTACTTGTTCTTGCACCCCAGAAAGTCTAAGGGTCATTTTTTCTTCTGTTATTTATCTTCTCTGTTGAGCTCAAGAAGAAATTGATTATGAATATTAATAGTGCAGACTGCAACTGGACCTCGTATAGCATAAGTGGTGACAAATTGGTAGAAACGAGAGATACTATTACGGGGGAGATAGTTACTGTGAGGTTGCTACATTTCATTCATTCTTTTAATTGCTTTTTACTTTCTGGTTGATCTGGGAAAATCCCCCCACTCACAGGCTGTGCGAACATGTGTTACCATGGTTACCAGATAATAGTGTACGATGGGGTGAGTCTTTCACTTAATTGACTGAGGTGAAAATATAATATTCACATTCAGTTTTAATGGTATGTTATGATTTTGTATATATATATTATGCACACAAGATAGAAGTTGTGAAGTTATTATATTATATGTGCTACAATATATATAAAAAAAGAGTCTTTCCCAGGGATATGGGCCTTTAATATATAACAATGCATCACATTTAATAAGTATGTTTTGTTTGTAAAATCAAAGTAACTAGCTGTAAAATAAATACAAGTACCTCAAAATTGTACTTGCAGCAGTTAAATTAGTTATTTTCCATCACTGTGTACAAGTTCCTGAAGAAGTTTAAGGGAACGTGGGTACACCTGACCTTAAATCGTGTCATCAAATAAGAAAAAAAACAAAAACATAATGTCTTTTGATGGTGAGTGAAAAGTGCTGCCCGTTGTGTCTGAACAGATATCTGCATTGTAGCTATTAGTGCATGTAATGCCGACATGACAGACTAATGATGAGGTCCACCAGCAGACTTCATGGCTCTCCACTTGTTCTTCATTGCAGTCCATCACCTGCCTCTGCAATCTTACACTACAAGAGCACCCTTCTATTTCTGCAGACTTTTTTTTGTATTGTTGTTACTTTTATTAAGTATCTGACTACTTCTCCCAACCTCTGTTGTACATCAGTAAGTTGTCCCTGCTGAAAATATGTGATTTATCCTTCCTTCGAGGTGGAAAATGGTGGCTGCATGTCTTTCTAAGTCACGAGGGTTATTGCCAGGGTAACTGTCTTCTTTTACGCTGGATTCTTCCCTGTAATTGTCACTGGACACTAAGGCTGATGTTCAGTGTTTGGGAATGTACAGTATGTAGGTGATGAAAGGTAAACTCGCCCACACTCAAACAAAGAGCAATATTGTTTGTATCAGTGTCTCGGCAAACACTCTAACCCACCCAATGATTAAAAAGCAAATGTTTTGGAAATTACACGATCTGATGCTGACATTTGTGTACAAGCTTCGCATTCAGGGAATGTAAATAAATAAATAGTGTGCTCTCTCACGTCAGAGCCTGTTCGCTCAGTGTACAGTCAGTCCAGAAAAGAAGCTTTCAGGAAGCAGTGTTTTACTGTAGCCTACATGACTAATAGAATTAAAATAAAAGAATGATAAAAAACATTATAAGGAAATGTAAGAAAATGGGATATTGCGTACCAGCTGCATTTAAACATGGATCTTAGAGTAACAAGGTTGCTGCTGTACATGTGAACTTGTTCGTTTTTTTTTTTCTTGTGCATGTATACACAGTCACGAATGACAGCTTACAACCTGAGTAAAAATCTGACCATGCACACTGTTCTAGTATAATGTGGGATGATCTAGCTATGATCAAAATAGCATAAACCTGGATCACCGGCTGCATGTGTGCAGTACTGAGGCATTATGTAGAAATACCAACCCAATCTCATGGGAAGGCGTATATAGCATGACATTACACAAACATTTTGCGTGTCATGAGGACGCATTTTAGCCTTTTCGTGTGTCATTTGTAAGCCGCTTTTTGGGGGTCATTTGTACACCAAGCAACAAAACTATGGTAGCGTCCGCAGTTAGGTTTAGGCAACAAAACCACTTAGTTAGGTTTGAGAAAAACATCATGGTTGGGCTTAAAATAAGTGAAATACATACGGAAACAACGTAACTTAAGTACAGAAAACACGTGACAAACGTAACTAAAAAAATGTGACAAAAAATATTTTGCGCATTATTGTGGCATTCATATGCCTTTTTTTTGTGTGCGAACGGGCTGAGAAATAGTCACATGTCCCTGGAAAACATTTCCTGATTTGGCTTTCTTCCAAAAATATAGGAAAAATTACAGTCTTGGAGGACAAATCTCTATAAAAGTGAGTATAAAAAGTGAAACACACTACCAAGAAAAAACCCTGTTGTTTAATCAGAGAGGAAAATATACCTCAGATATACAGTATACAGTGTAAATAGAGAGAGAGAATATGCAAAGAAAAGGCAGGTCTGTCAATAAAGTAAGAAAATAAAATGTCATTGTATCTGCTGTTTCATTACAGTGTATAACTGTACAATCTAAGTTTGCATTGTGGTGTGCAGACAACATCATTGATAAGGAAGTTTCTGCCACTTTTGACACCAGCTAAAAATGTTTTGATGAACTTTATAGAGCTGCAGAGTAATGGGGACATGCTATTTCCATTGGCTCCAGTAGCCTATTTAATGTGCTGAAAAGCTACGCTTGTCTGAATATAATATCTGGGACAGCTCTAATCTGTTATAATTTGGGGGAATTTGAAACTTTGACAAAAAATGACCCTGCTGACTACAGATAAATTTGCCTCTCATTTCATTGATTGATTTTTTAACCACACAGCATGGGATAAGATGAGGCTGACGCTGCACTTTAAATTGTCTGCGTGGACAGCCAATTCATTCCTTGCGGTCACCTTTCACGACCGGATGAAGTCATCACATGCTTTTGCCTTCCTTTATTTAAAGCTCTTTACAGAACAGTGATGTTATGTTAAAGTACAGTCCTATAAAGAAGGGTGTGTTGTTATTAAAGTTGCTATAACCAATATTTTTATATTAACTATGGATCAAATGACTATGTAATATAAGAAAATTATCGATCATTTGGTTCAGTCTCACAGCACAACAAGAGACACACGTTTAAATACATAGAATAAGAAGAAAAAAGATGTTGTGCACTTGTTGAAGATTGGCACTTTGAACATGAACTGTATAGTTTCATGTACGATTCGAACACATCAATACTGAGCTCTTCACGATTCAGAAAGGGGATGTCTGGGTCTGCTCTGAATGCATGTCGTTCTATTTGTAGGTCACAGATGGCTTTTCTTTTGTGCTGCTTCAAGCACATGTTTAGTCTCTATTGTCCAAGTAAATCCATACAAAGATTGTCCAGAGCTCTAACATTTCAGTTTTTTTTGTCCTGCTTGCCTTCTATAGACCCAAATACTAAACATATATTGCTGTGCAGTGAACAGCTTATCTCCAACGTTGCTGAAATTGAATTTTTAAGATAAACTGAAGGATTGTGTGTATTGACAAAATGCTCCTATACTTCTTTAGCCAAATAAAGAAGGCTATTTAAAAAAAAAAAACATTGCCACAAAGTTGAAAACAGAAATCTTAGCTCATGAAAAGTTGACATTTTGGAGATAGATAGATGATAGTGACAAGAGCCAAAGACATCTTTATCACTTAAATGGGAACAAAAGTGCCATTTTAGAAAAAGATAGTATTCTGGAGGCTATACAACGTGGTGGAAAAAATACTGCAACCTGCTCATGTACGCTGTGTGCTGCTTGGAAACCTGAGTTAGACAGGGTCAAACTTAGAAAAGGGTGGGTCATGTTTATTTTTTCCCCAAGTTGATTTCCTTCTCTTTGCATCAGCCAACTGGTTTTGCTCTGGTTTAGTCCAGGTCATCCATATATTGATTGAGTATAAAAAAATAACCATGTGAGGCCCTTTGTGCTTCTTTTGTATGGTGAAACAGGCCTAAAAACTGTGTAACATATCAGCTTTAATAGAGGGTAGGGAGTGTCAAATTTATTCAAAGGATATACCAAAAAAACAGCCATCTACTTTTTCTAATGCTTTTAATTTGAAAAGAAAAAAACTCTGCACACCTGATGTGTGACAAGTGCATCGGAGGAAGGTGTGTTCATTAAAACATTGAGAAGAACTCCCACACACTGTCTCGAAAGTCTGTCTGACCTTCATCAGGTATATGTATATCTATATATATACAGTATATATAGCTACACACAGGAGCTGCCTCAATCCTGCACTTAGAGGACTGCAGAGATTGGTTTGACCGATAACCACCTTGAACTCACTCAAAGCATATGCATTAGTCAGAAAAAAAAACATTAAAAAGATTAGAAAGATACAACACGACTCAATATAATGATAGCAAAAATATCAAGGTGCCAAATTCCAAATTCAGAGCGCATGAAGTGAACATGAAGTTACCTCGCTAACCCCAAATCCTGCTTTGTAGTACAGGCCTCTGGTCTTCAGCATCTATTATGCTAAATAAAAATTGTAGGCATAAGCTGGCCAATTAAAAAATGACAAGATGCCTGAAGGTAAGAGCACAACATGTTTTATGCACGGTGGTTTTGCAGATCTGTTCCTGTGATATTTCTACGCACACATAAATGTATGACTATAGTCCTACACTGGAGCATAAGCACACAGGTAGAAGATGAGTGCTTTAGCAGTACCTCTCTAAATGCTGCAGAGATTCTGCTAAAACGTTCAAAGAAGACTGTGGATAGGCACCGGGGCCGTGATCAAAGAAGGAATCTAAACCTTTTCAGACGTCCATTTATCTTTACGCAGTGATCTGTAGCATTGCAGCAGGGCTGGCTGACAGATTACATTAACATAATGACGCTCTCTCTCGATTATGAAAGTTCATAAAGGCTTAGAGAGAATGTACTCTATAATCAGGAGTGCTGGACTTATTATCTAGTGGATCTGGGAATACACTGAAAAGATTCTGATACAGCCACTCTCAGGCTGCTATATGCTTTTGGCTATTTCAGGCAAAGTGTCTTAGCATGACCGAATAAGACGACCAAAATTGCTGTGCAATTATTTTCTGTCTACCGATATCAACCAGTTAATTATGCTACATGGCATTTTGAAAAGAAACTTTTGGAATAATTACATCAAATCATAATTATTTCACATTCAAGTAAAACTGTTATATAAATGACAAAAAGTGATTCATGCAAAGGGAAGGATAAAGAGACAAACAAGTCCTAACTATGCAGTCACATCTTCGCCGTTAATTTGATGCACTCACAGGTGCAAACAGCAGATAATGATGATGAATTGTGGAGACGTTTTCGTTCCCCTGCTGTCTGAATCATGGGCCAAACCAGCTTGAATCAATCTGATAAATAATAAAGATTGATCACAATTAAAAAGACCTCGAAAAAAAACCTTACAAAAATAGCCTGTCCCAGTGTCATACTCATTTTGTGAGTCCCTCCTCCAACATGTTGCCGCAGGGCCAATGCTTGACAACAAGCATCAAGGTGTGAACCAAGGTGCTCCGGTTTAAGGTCAAACATGAAACGTGATTTCATATCTGATCATGTTGTTGTTGCTTCAAAAGTTACGACTGTATCAAAAGCTGTTTGCTGTGTGACATCCATTGAACTACACGGGAAAAGAAGCTCTGTATACCTGGTGGTGTTATTCTATGTTTACACAATAGTTACCATGTAAAACTAGCTTTTTGATAATGTTTAATTATAACACAACCAGGATACAGAAAACTGATGATGATGGTGTGTTTCGGTTGATTTTTTACCAGTAGAAATGAATGGTCGGTTACTGTTATTGGTTCTACAGTATTGTCTCTCATTCAATCCTTAAAATGGATGGTTGAAGCTGCAAAGCTCAAGACTTTGACACCAAGGACCCAAGTTTGAATCCTGTTTCTCACAGGTGGTAGGTTTAGGTAACTAAAACACTTATTATTCAACATAATTTGAAAGATGCTATTATCACAAAAAATACAAATATGAAATTACAAGGTATTGATGAAATGCTAAGTTCCACTTGAACATATGGCATGATTAAAATAATGTTGCCTATCATACAGCCAGGTGCCCACTATGAAGGGACTATAGTCCCAGCTCAGTCCTTCACTCCTTCAGGCCTTCTAACACAACAGCCAATCAGAGCAGACTGGATCCACCCCGACCTCATCCCTACGCAGCGTTTATCACTCTTTATACTTCCTGGCTCACGATTACGTGGATTACATACGAGTTGATTTCGTAGGATGCGGTATAAAAGAATTACGGTGCATTACTTTTTATGTAGGTATAGCTACAAACGGTGTATGAGACCAGCCTTCTACATCCACATCTGATAAATAATTTGTTGCCTATTTCATACACACCCAATAGCAACCAATTCACCCCGAGTAGATATCAACCTTCAAACACCCTTAACAGCGGGAAGTCTGCACTTAAACGTCAGGTCTCTTTTGAAATCCATCATGCTGGCGGAGAGCCACTGCATGCTCTGAAGATCCACTTATATAACCTCCAATACCATGAGAAGAGTGACCTCTGTTTCACACTCAGGGACTGTTCTGTTTTGATTGCGTGTAGGTGGTTTAATGAAGCAGGTTATTTGTGGCACTTGTCGAGCTGAAGTAGACTATATTTGTCATGCTGGTTTACAGTAAATGTAATTTGTGGAGCTTGTTCAACATTGCAATATTGTGCACTTTCATCTAATGGCATGCTCTGAGGGCACTCAGTCGGAGAAGTAAAAATACCAAACATGAACTGGCACTGACACAACTACTTAGAACACACTGTTTTAGAGATAGAATAAAAACAATAGCACAAGTTAAAGGTTTAGAGATACAATCAGCTGATTAAAGGTTATCTTCATGTTATTTTCCTTTGGTCTTTTTATTGTCTGCAAGAATTTCCAAAACAAAAACTAAATTCCTAATCTTAATTGTAATCTCTGCCTCTGAAAACACACATTAATCAAGAGGTCAATTTAGTGTCCATATACTTTCTCTCTGAAAAAAAAAAGAAAATGATATAGCCACACAACAGTGTTGGTGCTCAGTTCCAGAGCAAAGAAATAGAGAAGAGCAAACAGACGGCATAAACCATCACAACAACACACAACAAAAAGGAAACAAGATTGTTAAAGTAAGTTCAGTGAAAATACACGATATCAACGGATACAATGGCGCACATAAAAAGGAGCGTACGTTTGTAATCAAGGACCGGAGATGGTGCATTAGTTGTGCCAAATGAGATGGCGGTGTTTGTTATCATTTTGAATACGAACTAAATGCTGCTTAGTCCCAATCTGGCAGCAGACTTCAACAGGAAGAGAAAACCCAACAAATCAACTAATTACATAAGACTCTGTTCGGAGATGATAAAAGACATCCCTGAAGATGGCTGACAACATGAGCCAGCGTGAGTCGGATACAGCAGTTAGTGAGGAGACGGTAATGTTGTGCTTCTATAAAGCTGCCGAACAGCCAGTACAGATACAAGAGGGGAGAGCTGGTGGCATTATTGTTGAAATTATTTTGTGTGTGCTATGTAAAATACTATAACTGCCAACTTCAAAATGACAAGGGAAGTTTGTCATTGCTTTATTTCCCCCTATTTAACATTTTCTGAATGGAGGTAAAACAAGTATGAAACTGAATTAGATTAAATGGAACTTAAAGGGAAGCACAAGAAAAACAAAGTTATACCTAGTGAAGCCCGTCTTGCAAAACAGGAATGTGACCGACGTTGGGCGAAAGCTAGTGTTGTGGGATAATAGCAGAGCCAGTGAGAAAAATGTGCATGGGAAGTGAGTGGCGAAGCAAGAGAGAGAGAGCGACGGCGAGTGTGTGAGAAAACGAGTGAGCAGCGGAGCAGAAGAGAGTTAGTTTAGCTTTGAGAATATCCAGGGAATGTACAGTGGAAGTTGCAGTTTGTGCAGAAATTGTTCTTGTTCCCCTGCTGCTGAGTGGAGACACGGAGGTTAACTCCGGAGCGAGTAACGTTATCGACTCCGGTCCAGGAGACCAAAACTACGGTGTCTCCCCTGTGCCTTCTGACCACGGTCGGGAGGCTGAAGCAGGAAAAGTTAACACTAAGATCAACATCGGCCAAACCTTTGTTTGGTAAGCTAACATTACTGCCAAGCATGTGAAATATATAGTGATATTGTGGTTTTAGCTGGCTAATGTTGCTATCGTTAATCAACATGATGCCTGTCAATCACGTTCAGTCTCGTGTGTGTCGGTAGTGCGAGCACGAGCAACAGTACGCTCACTGTCGTTGACCTAACGACCACAGGTGTCACCGTTAACAAGCAATTTCTGATTCTTACAGAGAGTCCCTTTAAAAGCAGAAATCCTCCACATCATAGAAAACCAACCAAAACTAAATCCTGATAGAAAGTAAGGAGTAACCTTGATTTGCAGTTATGTAGTCAGTAAATCATCTCCACACAGTCAAGGGCTGTTAAACAGTGTCAATATCCCCTCTATCCAGAGATATGTGGGGAAATTAGAGCATGGACCATTTTATGGATGAAAAAAGAAAACAGATTTTTGATTCCCTTCAAAATGAGCACCCAGAGCTTTTTAATTAATGAGCAACATTGTGAAATCTGACTCTTTAATTTTGTGAAGGTGTCATATACATGAAGGCAATCATAATCCTTGTCATTGTTTGTGCATACGCTAGCAAATTACCTCCTTATGATGGCATGAGCCATGCGGGGGTGCAGGATGAGGAAAAACTGACTTCTTTAATGGAAAAACAATGTCAGTGTTACTGCTCTCATGTGCTGTTTTGTTCTTCATGCACTGCTATGTGTGTAAACTAGGCCAATTACATTTTAAACTTGCACAGTCTGCAATATTTCATGCTGTATGCAGACATGGGCTCAGATTTACCAGAAATCATTGGCAAGAATACAGTTGGATGCATGAAAACAGAATGCAAAAATAGGCTCACAAACGAGTGTATCTATAGAAACACGTGCAAGTGAAACTACAGAAGATCCTGAGCTGCAAATTTTCTAGTTTTGAGTCACAAAAATGGATAAGGACTTATTATATGATTTAAATTACTCTGTTTTTGTGATTTTACCAAATCAGAAGATGCAAATCCTTTTATCTAAATGTGCACAGTACTTTTTACCGCTTACCATATTGAATCTGCCAAATTAGGCCTCTGTGGGGCATTGCCATAACTTTGAAAGTTTGATGTCAAGACAAAGTGGAGCATGGCCATTCGGGCTCTACCCAGTACTTTACTTTTTCACCAGATTTATACACATTTTTTCACAAGATAAATGAAAAAAAAATGTGAATTCCTTAAAGTTTTTCTACTTTCTAGTATTATTTAGGTTTTACTGATTTCTTTCTAAAATCATCAAAGTTCAAGATAACTTTTAAAACAATTTTTTAGCCTTGATGTTAAAATATATTTAGATCTGATACTGCAATCTCAATTTGGTCCACACCACACCTTTTGAACTAATTTCATTCTGAAGTCTGAAGCAGTTTTTTTTGCTCAGTTCAGGTATCTGTCTGCAATGAACTTGTCTGGTCAGTGAAAAGTATCAGCAACTGACCTGGTGTGACACTTTTAGATCTTCTTTTAGCAGAACATGTTTTTAAAATAGGAGCAGTTATGCCTCTTCTCATCATCTCTCTGTTCAAATCAACGAAACAAAGACAGGAATTGCTGCGAGCGGGCTGGTGTTGGGTCTATCACCCAGCAAAGGCTCAAATGTGTTGAACTTTGTGTCTGTCAAAACAGATGAAAATCTGATGGTGACAGTTGTGTCATCATCGCTGTCGCATAAGGGAAACTGAGTTGAAATGAATGTAAACAGACATGCACAATTTGCATCACTGGCTACTAACACAAACACACACACGTCCGCCTGGATGTGTAGAATACAATCTATCATCTCGGACAAGTGAGCGACAGAGCCTTAAAGTTTTCACCCAACAGTAGATGTTAACATTGGACTTTAAGACTTCAGCTTCAGAGGAAATCTAAATCTTGTCCTCACGTGTGGATTAATGACTTTATTAAATTACCAGTCTAATCTAAACTTTGTTAAATATTTCACTCTAAACTCACAGTGCTCAGTTGTATTATAAATAAGATGCATCAAACATGTGAGGTAGATTAATATCTGATCAGCTGTCCACTGTGTATTTTACCTCCTTTGCTCTTATTGCTGATCATGTTTGTGTATTAAAGATGATCCTCTAAAATATGCAAATCTAACTCCTTTGAGCCTTCAAGGAGCTGGCAGCAGTCGGTGATAATTTTATGTCCAGAGAGGGTTAATGTGATTAATACTGAAGGGGACAGATCGTCCTCCAACTTGTATCAAAGCATATCCTTTCAAGATTCTCCAGACGTGTGTGTGATTAGCTATGGACAGGCTGTCCATCTCTCTCCTGCTGCCCCTTATTTACCCCCTCCCTTGCTCAAGATGAGGAAACCTTTAACAGTGTTTCCCCCCCTGGGATCTGAGCTGAATTTGCAGCGAAAGCGGAACTTGTTGTCTCTTTGTTGAGGATCAAAATCAAGTACTACAAACAGTGGTGAGAAATGTGTGAAACAAACAGCTGCCTGAAGACCGAGGTGGGTGGCTGCTTCAAAAGTAGGGATGGAGTTAAAAGTAAAAGTATTAGCATGATGAATATATATATATATATATATATATATATATTCATCATGCTAATACTTTATATATATATATATATATATATATATATAAAGTCTGCCCAGGAGGCAATGAGCGGGGTTGGATGTGGGCAGCTGTGGCTCAGAGGATAGAGCAGGTTGTCCATCAATCGAGAGGTCGTGGTTCGATCCCCCGGGTGCTTCGGGTCACATGTCGATGTGTCCTTAAGCAAGACACTTAACCCCAAATTGCTCCCAAAGGCATAGCCATCGGTGTGTGAATGAGTATTTAGATCGTATCCTGATGGGCAAAGCGCTTTGAGTGGTCTAGAAGACTAGAAAAGTGCTATATAAATGCAAGTCCATTTACCATTTAGATGAGGCATAATGCACATCAACCTGAGGCAGGACACTGTAGTGGTACTGACAGACAGAAGCAGCAATCACACAAATGTCACATTCAAAGTACAGACTGAAAGCTTTTCACTGAAGCTGCTGTACTTAATGAGCATTCAGACACAACAAAGCAGGTTTAATGGTATAAACGTTAATCAAAGAAGTCAAATCAAACGTAAAAAAGCGCAGCCACCAAATGGTTTGTAGAGATTGAAGACATAAATGAAAAATCATCCCTCCACTTTAATACAAGATAAATCAAAGAAAAACTGAGGCTTTCAGTATAACAGAGAATGGCAATAAGCCACTTTGATGTCCTATCAGTCACTGTTGAGGATTGGCTTTTGGTGTTGAAGTGAAACTGAAAAATGGGTCACCATCCAATGTATTCTAACACGACTGTTCCTTTGATTTCTTACGAAAAGTTATTCCCCATTTTTCATGTGTTTTCCTACAAATGTCCAGTGATCAATTTCCGCTCGTTACATGCATACAGCCTTTTCAAAATAAATGTCCGTCTTCATAGGAAACAACTTGGTTAGGTTTAGGCAACAAAACTACTTACAGGTTTAGGAAAAGATCGTGGTTTGGGTTAAAATAACTCCGGAAGTGCCGTAATTTAAGTACAAATAAATCCACGTTGGCTTCTGGTTTCACACGGGGTACGAACAGCGCTCTCCTGAGTGAAAGTCCGGTGTTTTTTGACCCACCCATCAACCCGTGTACGCAGCGTTTGTTTCCCAATTCCAAAATGAGAACAGAAAAATAATTTGCTGATGTATATGAATATAAATCTTTGCGCTTATTTTTCAAAACGGATGGATGTGATGAATATGTTTATACAGTACAGGCCCGAACCACATGCCTGTCCAATCAGAAAGTGGGACTGCATGCGTGTTGTGCATCCCAATCTCCAGTGATTGAGCTGCTTTATGATCAGTGGACTTTAACCAAATGTTTAGTGTTAATCGGGTGTTGGATGTGGTCGTTGGTGCAGAACCCACTTGTTGCACTGGAGTTAATGAAGTGAAAACTGGGAGATAAGTGGTTCAACCTGTTACTCTTTAACTCCATTCTCATCAGCAAGCATGTTATAGATCCAATAAATGCATTATGGTAAAAGTAAATTATTAGCATCATGAACTGATATCGAGTCTGTCCAAGGAGGCAATGAGCAGGGTAAGATGAGGTAATGCACATTAACCTGAGGCAGGAAGACTGGAGAGTTGCAGGAAAGGAGACTTATCTTAACTTTCTGTAGGTCCAACAAAGACAGGGAAGTCCACAGCTACATCCGAGCAGGTCAAAGAGGCAGTAGTAACGAGATTCATCCAAACCTGCTCCGGGGATCAGCACACTTCCAACAGCATGTTGTTGTTGTCCAGGGAAGACCAGGAAATCCACTCATTTCTTGAAACAACTGCCACTCTGTTTACTTCCATGTAAGTCACTGCATTATCTTTTGTTTTTTCCCCTTCCCCCAGCTCACAGGTGTGTCTGATTTATCTCCTCCCCTCCTGTCAAGGTTGGAAAGGGCTATTCTGCACTTTTTTTCCCCTCATTTTCTGCTGGAAGACCACAGTATTTGTCATCTATTTGTTTCTCTATCTCTAACCAGGAAGCAGAAATAAGGCACATTTGATATTAAAATAAAATAATATAAAACAGTTAATTTTAGTATTTATTGTATATTTTAAGATGGAGGTAAGTATTTTTTTCCAGTTTACTTATACTTAATTTAGAGCATAATCTCTGAGAACACATTTAGACAAAGTGAACATGTTGTCTGGAGCGGTGACAGATGGATCAAACAAACAGGACTTTCACCCAGGAGACTGCTGTTCGGGTCCCGGGTAAAATTAAAAGTCAAGGTTGACATTTTGTCACGTCTGTCGTTAGTCACGTGACTCGTTATAGTGAGTCACGTTTAAAGTGTCGCATTTCAAACGGTGTTAAGTTTGACATGTGACACGTTAAATATGAATAGCGAAAGCGAAAATCGCTTTGTGCAGCATGTCATCCGCAGCGGGCCTTTACAGGCTGCAGCTCATTCACTGCAGGATGCTAGATATACTAACGTTACAACCAAACTCTTCTTCACTTCCCTGGAGTCAACGAGCGATGAGCGGTTCTCGACAACGCTGCAAGCAGTACTTCCAGAGGCCAAGCAATGGCCCACTCCGAACAGGCACTGCATAGTGTGTACAAATGAAGAAGTGACAATAGTTTTCAAGAATTGGAAATGAGATAATTGGGATATTTTTGTTTTCTTTACGCTATATTGTATTGTTACTTCACAGATTGAATACAGTTGATCCCATCATAAGTCCTTCACCCGAGCTGGGAGAAAGACATATAGATTATCAAAATGCCAGACCTCGATAGAGTGTGTCCAAAATCAAAGTAACAACATCTTCTGTGCCGTAAGAGGAAGAGGAAATTGCCTTTTAACGGTCTATAGAAGTGACTCACGTGTCAGGTAATAGTTTGCCCTCTGTCAAAAGGAAGAGCTGCCTGTGACATTGAAGTTGTACTGATGGACAGAAGCAGCAATTAAAGATGTCAAAAATGTCAAAATCCTTCAAAGTACAGACGGAAAACTTTTCCCTGAGACTGCTGTACAAAAAAAGAGTTCATTCAGACACATCAAAACATGTTTAATGGCATAAACGTTAATCAAAGAAGTCAAATCAAAAATAAAAAAGCGCTTTGACACAAAATGGTTTGTAGAGATTGAAGACATGAATGAGAAATAAAGACGCCAGCTGGCCTCCATTTAATTTCCAATCAATTCCAAATAAATCTAAGAAAAACAGACTTCTGTCCTCATTTGGGAACTGGAAGCCTATAAAATACTGCAGTGTCTGGTGATGGCACATTTATCTCTGTCAGTTTAACACAGAAAGCCAGTCGTCAACACTGATGTGTGTGACATCAAAGTGTCTCGTTACTGAAAGCCTAATATTTTTCACAGTCAGTTTTTCTTAGATTTAACTTGTGCATTCGGAAGTGATTACAAATAAAATTGAGGCCATCTGGCACGGTTTTTCTATTCATTGAGATAAATGGGGTGGATAAGATGTATGAAACATCTGTCAGTACGAAAGAATAGCACCACAAAAATACAGCCTCCAAAATAACCATGAAATTGAATTCCTTAAGAATATATTTTCAACAAAAGCTGAACATCCAACTTCCAAAATTACATACTTATATTTGCATTGCTTTTATCTGGATGTACCTAATAAACTAGCAACTGAGCACATAATCAAAAGACTCCCCCTTTTAGTACAGAAATGCGGTAGAGCAGTGTAGTAGAAACAGGCATCAGAATAGCTGCCTATCACCAAGTTGAGTATGTCGTGACACAGTGCGCCAGCAACTAAGTAGTTGGTTGCCTAACCCTAACTAAGTTGTTTTATTTTGAAAAGACTGGAGTAGAAACTGACACGTGCGTCACATGTTGCTGGACATTCGTAGGAAAATGCATAAAAAATACGTTGTTGAAAGTCGTGCTGAGTGTCATGAAAAAAGGGAAATTCGTGACTATGTACACAAATCAAATAGATTAAATTTCGGTAATATTCCACAAACTGCTGTGAGACTGTGTTGGTATTGTCCTTGCACTCCGCACTGCGAAACAGTGTTGAATTCTAAACAAACTCAAAACAAACACATAATGATCCAATATACAAAAGCACACATACCGAATTCCTAAAGAGTTGCGCTTCCTTAGCACCCACTTAAGTGTGAGATTGGTTTATTATACCTGGAATGAATTTACCTTTCCCCTTGAACTCCTTGTGAAATGTTTTTATGCATTTCCTGATTTTTGGTTCATACTCAATATGCAACATTTCACCTTGAGCTGTCTTTTTAATCCTGCCCTCCTCCCCTCATCTCGAATCTGAACACTTGTTACTCATCTTGATGAGCTGTCAGCCTTAAAAACACCACTTTGACTGAAAAACAGCATCTAAAAAGCCACCACAAGAGCTGAAAGAGCAGATGGTGAATGTAGGGGATTTCACATGAATTGTTATGCAGCAGCGCTTTGGATGTTCTTTTGTTTCTGACATCTTTCCGCCATCATTCTTGCCAAGGCGTCATTGTGTATTCTATTTGGATATTTAAATGATCCAATGCATTTCAGCTTTAAAGCTCCTCTGGGTAATTTCATACGTCGGTGTCTTCGAAAGGCAGAAAATATGAAATGTTTGAATTTCGAGGTATTAACTTCAAAATCCAGCAAAGCAAAGCCATAATCTGCTCATGTGTTGGATCTAATTGCTTGCTGTAGGGGATGGAGTTGTTGAGAAAACAGGTTGAATCACTCACATGCTGCTGTGAGTTTTCTATTTCACTCTCAATTAGGCTATCACTTCATTACTTCCTGTGCAACAAGCTGGTTCCCCATCAACGACCACATCCGACACCAGAATAACACTAAACATTTACGTAAGGTACACTGAACATAAAGCAGGTCAATCAGTTGAGATGGGATGCAAAATCTTTGCACTTTTTTCCAAAAGAATGAATGTGATGAATATGTTCATACAATTTAGGCCTGAACCTTGTCGGTCCAATCAGAAAGTGGGACTGCTTGTGTGTTGCTACCAGTTTATAAGGAACACCCAGATAAAAGTAATGCAGAAGGTTGTAATGTTCAGCTTTTGTAAGTTGTTTTCTTAAAAGGCAGGGTGGGCGATCTTTGTTGATTAGTGTGTAGTATACTTGAGTACACTAGATTTTTAAAAAGTCGGCTTTTAAAAAGGCTTTAGTTTTGTGGTGCTGTTGAATTGTATTCTTTTTATACAAAAAAAAAAACCTTTCAGTATATAACCAAATACAATTCAGCAGTACCACAAACTGCATATCGACTGATCCTTAGGATTGGCTCGGGATATCTCGGCGGCTCAAACAGCAAATCCTGCTTTTTCTTGAGGTAAATAGTTGTGTGCTTCATCCATTCTGTACAACGCTACTCTATCTCCTTGGAGACATAATGTGATGTTCATATAAATATAGCTCTAAAGAGTCTTAAGAGTGAGCTGTGGCTGTTGTTCTGTATAAAATGCGTACATTCCGACCACAGAGAGTGTCTATAGTGCTTTTTCAGGGGCATCATAACATCATATATGAGATGGAGAGGACAGAGCTATAAAGACATGAATAGAGGGAGAATTTAAATAACATCAAAGCACCCTACCCGTATGAAATACAAGTGTCAACAGAGATACAAAAAAAAAGTCCAGTACAGGCCTCATTCACAAACAGGAAACCCATTGTCCCATACAATTTTCCGCAAGATACAAAAATGTCAATTTTAAAACCCGTTTCAGCATTTCTTAACCTTTTTTGTCCAACTTTCTTTATTGAAATTCTAATACCTCTACGTAATGTTTCAGAGAGGGTCAGTGGGGTTATTAGGACACTGCTGAAAAACATCTTTTTTTTCAGAGAGAAGGTGTAAAGATGATAAGCTGGTGGTGAAACACTGAGTCCCTTTTGAATAATTGAGTCAGTTAAGTCAAGGTAAGGTTGTTAGAGCAGCACAAATCAACATGCAGCCTAACTATGTATTCTGGAGGCTGAAAATCGGTTCGTACATAGTGAGAACCATATGATAAGGAAAAAAAACACAAGAGAAAAATTGTGCTCCCTCACTCTCTGGAGCAGAAAATTATGATATGCTATGACTTTTCTTATCTACTTATTCTGTTACTTTCATAATTACAAGAATAGGGCTGCATCTAATAATTATTTTCAGTAAGGATGATTCTACTAATTATTTTCTCAATTAAAACTAGAATTGGAAATCTTCTTCAAAACATGTTTGTTGTTTTATTTGTTGAAGTTCTCATTACATCCCGGCAGCAATCAAATGCTCTGACAAAAATAAAAGGTGATGTCGTGCAATTGCTTGTTTTTGTTCAACCAACAGTCCAAAACCTAAAGATATTTAATTTACAATCACAATAAACAAAAAAACATCTGGAAAAGTACTCAAAAGCCCTTCTGTGGTAGTTCCCGCTACAGCAGGTGTCTCCAGGACCACATTTTGCCATGATGACACACTCAGAAGTGAAAACAAAACCAGCATCACTGTTGCGACTGCCAACAATGATCCCTTTGTTATACAGAAATAGGCAAAAATAAGTGCCTGGAGCAAAATGACAGAACAAACTGGCCTTCTGGGTAAAATCAGTCATTTTAAGCTGTCTCACAACACACACACACGCGCACACATGCACGCACGCACACACACACACACACACACACACGCACGCACACACGCACGCACACACACGCACACACACGCACACACACACACACACACACACACACACACACACACACACACACACACAGTAGGCCTACCTTGTGGGAGGAAACAGTATCCCTGAGCACTACTGTGCACAATTGGTTCCTGTTCAATAAGAAAACATCAGCTAAATACTAATCACTTAATTCCAAAAGTATGTGCATAAGGGGAAATGAGGATACCACAGGAAGTGTGATGAGAGAGGGACGAGCTACCATTCTCGAAACTGATTTCCTCTCAGTTTATAACCACAAAGTCAATAAAAACCAGTCATGTAGCTGACTTGCAATGTGGTGAGTAGAGGAGTCACGAAGAAAACAGCATACTACAAAATATCACCATGTTTGATGGTTGGAGTAAAACCAGTGTAGTGCAGTGCAGTTTTGTGTTAGGGTGCACATAGGGCGGCACAATTTTGAAAAAATATATAATTGCGATTCTTTTTACTGATATTGCAATTGCGATATGATTTGCAATATTATAATATTTTTACATCATTATTCTCCTTTTTATTGAAAAACATTAAAATGATTATGGTGTGATTTTTGTGGAAATCTGTATAAAATAAGATGTTTTCTTAAGTCTGTAGAATATGATGTGTAGGCCAGTCAAATGGTATTTTGACACACATTTCACCTTGGCCAAATATAGCTTCTCCTGTGATTTAAAAATTACAGCTGGCCATTTTGTGATTTCGATAAAATTTCGATTAATTGTGCAGCCCTAAAGCACACCTCATGTTTTAGCATAGCCTTTGAATGTAATGAGAGGCAGAAACTGGAGCTAGATTGGACCTTATCTTTAGTCAACACTCCGTAAACTGTATATCTGCACAAGTGAGATAATGGACGTAAATAAATCAATATGTATGCACATGGAAAACTCTGCAGTTGATCTTTAAATAACACATCAGAGTAAAGGCACCATTTCAGCTTTGCCCAGCCACATCTCCATATGCTCTTCAATACATAGTCTGCAATCATCTTGTCTTGATTCATGCTTCTACATTCACCACCCAACAAAGCATCTGTTTAACGGCAGCAGGCAGGGTGGGAAGTTTGACATCAGCCAAAGGACAATTTGTAACAATGCATTCGACTTAATGCATAAAGAACTTAAGACCCCAATTTTACAAACTGCTGTGAATGACTGTATACAATTGGCCACATTTAGCTTTTCAAAGCCAGCACAGGCTGTCATCAGCTCTTAAATACAAAGTGCTTGCTGAGCACCCAACTCTGGCTCTCTCTTTCTGTGTCTCTGTCTGCAGAGATAAGAAATATCAGCAAGTGGATGCCTTATGATGCATGATAACAGGTAATTCCACTGGTTCTTCGTTATGCAGTATGCCAAAAGTACCAGGAGGTCCTGCTGCATCCGGTCGTATTTTGCAGTATGCAAGCTTTTCTGGCTATTCTGACCCACAATCCTCTGCAGCAAAGATACATCACAAGTGATATATCTAAAAAGTAAACAAGAGAGAGAGCAAAGACAGATGACAGCTGCTGACAGCTTATTGACAGCTCACTGATGGCAAATTGACAGAAGCCACAATGACAGAGTGTAAGTAGGCTACTAACGTTACACATAATTTAGAGCTACGGAGTACGACGGATATGAAAAAGAAGGTCAAAGTTCAAGGCACAATGTTAAGACGAAGTAGTATGTCCCAATTGTATGCATACTGCTGTATGCAACGGTATGTACTTTGTAAGGGCAGCTGCAGGTCTTACTCGGAACGCAATCGTGGTCTTTATCTAGTCCCTATTTTTGTTGCCAGTATGCATTATGACTATGAATTAAATAAATTGAATGCATAAAACATTTGTAGTTAAATGTGTCATTCTGTAATGCAGCGACAGCTTGTGTAGCAGATTGGAGTATTACAATCATTTCTCAGAAACAGCAGAGCTGCTCTGGAGGCTGGAGGGATTAATTGACTTTTCTCATCATTATCTCTGCAAAAAGAGAAGCTCTGCCTAAAGTATGGAGCCTAAAACTACAACTCAAACAGTGGTTAGATACACAAGTAGTGTGTACTTCTGTCTGTAGTAGTATGTACGATTTTACAGTTCAGGCTATGTGAGGATGCACATTCAGTGTTGCCATTGTTTGCCTGTAGTACTGAAACCATATTCACATCCCAAAAGAAATTCCTTGGTTGCCTTGTGTGTATGTTTTAGATCATTGTCCAGCTGCATTGGACAAAAATCAGGGCACTATATGTTAAAAAAAAAAAGGCTATAACTTTGACAACATTCAACATTCAACATTTAGTGCACTCTTGACACTAACAAACACTCTTGACCTCGGAAACAGCCGTTGAGAATGACCACAAGCTCCATTTAGTAGCTGTTCAGGAGGATTTGATCATGTCACATGATCTTCATAAGCTGGTGAACTTTGCCCTGCGTTGTGGAATTGAAAATGATAATTTAAAGGTGCTAAATACGGGATTGGGATTCACAATAGTGCCAACAGCCCTATATAGAAAGTGCTGACAGAGTTAACAGTGTTTACTTGAGGAGGAACCAGAGAGTGGGCTACACTTAACCGCCGTATGACAACCATTCGCGCCCACATTCACACGGGCAATTTAGAGTCATCAATTATGCTAACATGGGGAGATGTGCTACACAGAAAGGCCCCGAGCCGGGTTTGAACCTGAACCTCAACCTGACCCTCTTGCTGTGAGGAAACAGTGCTAACCACTGTGCATCCTTCTGAGCAAATCGTGTTATGTTGCAAATGGAGATCACGTGATAAAATCATAAACTCTAGAACAGCTAACTGGACCTTATGGTGAGATTATTTCACGCTGAAAAACATTGGACCTCAGCTTTTAAGCCAACATGGTTAAAGTGCTCAGAAAAAAAGGAAAGTTGAACGATTACCATTCCCTGACAACTGGGCAAACTCCATCTGCTGAAGGAAATCATGTGATATGATCATAAAGCTCCACAGTTACTAAATGGACCGAGGTGAGATTGTTTTGTTTTCTACGCTGTGTGAACACCCTCAACCACCCTGAAAGCTTTAGGCGGAAGGAGGAAAGATAAAGCAGCCCAAGAATTTGCAGGTTTTGTGTACATGTACAGTTAATAGTGATACATGATACAACACAATAAGGTATTGTTCAGGAAAAACTAAATTTAAAGGTCGAAGAGAAGGTTGATTTTAAAATCCTCTTTGGTGACTTATTCAAACTACAAATGTCAAAGTCGTTATCATTCTGCTACAGCTGGTTCTTTTGTGTATAGGGCTGTTATGCTCTGCAATTCTCTTAGCTCTATTAATTTTCGGCATATATCCTTTGTCTCTTCCTCTGTAGTCCAATGAAGTCATGCTGAGAGCATTTCCCTGGAAACAGAGATCAGATAAGGTCTGTTCATGACTAAAAATACAATAACATACTCTTTATATAAGCATTTTTTTTAAGTGCTGCACTTATCTGTGCAATTATTGCACTGAGCAATAACATGTTTCGTTGTGGCTCTTAAGAGCATGAAGGTACGGTCACATAGCCTTCAGTTCAATGAAATTGCCCTGCACTTATAGTAGCACCAAAATTGAGATGCAGTGAATATTTGCAATTGAGGCTGATGCACATTTAGATGAGATAATTTTTTTTTTTTAGCTCAACATTATGAGTAATAATGAGATGCATTGGCTACTGATGCTCATGCCGATAATCCACAAAAAAACAAAAGAAAACCAACAAATCAGCAACAAAAAAATAAGAATAAAAAAGAGAGAAAAATCCCAATAATAGAACATTTATTTAAAAAAAAAAAGTCACAAGTCACTCTAGGTGGCCCCATTTTTTTGCCTTACATCATTAAAACATCTGAGCAACACAGAGTCAAGATAAGAGGCAAAAACTTAACTTATAGGTAAATGACAAGAAATCAAAAAATATCCACAGTATTCCACAAAATTTAAGGGCGACTAGGAGTCTTGATGAACAAAATATTTAGTTCAAATATTATTAACTTAACCCTTACTTTTGGGTATCTTAATGTAGAGCACACACATTTGGAGTTGTTTCATGCTTGTGTGACTTTTAACTTTGTTGCCTGGCCTAAATAATGCATACTATAATACACCTCCATAAAGCCAAATTAAAAAAAAAGTATTGTTTCGTTGCATCAGCACCTACTGTCAATATAGGGATGCAGTTATTTACTGTACTTATTTGTGTCCCATCCTAACAAGACAATTTCTGCAAAAAACACCCGTCTAATAAGCTTTAGACATATGGTGCACTCGGTGAATTGAGGCCACTGATAGCTTTTACATCACTTGTAATTATTCTGATTACCAAAAATGACCCAAAACAACCATTTGTCATGCAAAGATGATTCTACATGGATTCACAATCTACATCTCCAGCTTCAGAGATAATATCCTACCCTGAGGGGCATCATTTGAAGTATGTACTCTGTTAAGGGGCTCAGGAGAGGACTGGGGTCTGGTTTTATCAGAGAAATGAAGGAAGAGAACATGAGATGTAGGGAGAGAAATATAACTATAACCATTTTAATGAAACCCTGGTTACAGTAGCTGCTTCCACTGAGATACCCTCAGTAGCAGATTTGGCAACAGCTTGAAGTCCTGTAGTAATCTGAAAAGAATGACTATGGCTTCCCGTGAAATAAATGAAGGAGAACAAAGCTGTGCCCTCTCTGTGGGTAAAATTAACTGCTGATGATATGTACGCTAAAAGGGCTGTAAAATCACGGAAGTCATAATAAAGTGAATATAAAAGCTCGGAGGTAATACAGGGGCAGGATATGTGCTCTTTAATTAAGACTCTGAAAACATCAGTGGAGCAGTAATTGCATTTCCCCTCTGCCCCTTTTTGAAGCTTGCCCACAGGTGACCTACAAAAAGATTCACTGTGATGTGTTATTTATACAGTGCAGCATATAGAGCTGGCCCTGCATGCCAGATGAGTTTCACAAGTTCACACTGGGAAACATTTCTATACCTTATACAAGAGGCTGTGGGTAAATCACAGTTGTGGAGATTGATTGGGAGGTGAAGAAAAATGTCCTGACGGAAGAATGTCAAAAATGTCAGCAGTTGAAAATAGAAGGTTTAGCTGTCTCTGTGTTGAAAGAAAACTGCCTCTGCACTGGAATCTGTGCTGACATTTTCATGAATGATGCACATACAGTATGACCAGAACCCGGCCAGTGATGTGAAAATATGAATAATATTTTTATAAACCACTGACTTAGGTGACACCAGAAATGGTAAAAAGCTACAGGTAGAGAGCAATGCACTGGAGATGTTTTGTCCCGTTTGATTCAAGGTTATGTGAAATATCAAATGCATTGGTGCGCTAACGTCTATGATCATTATTTCACTCATTTGAGTTTTGTTTGATGCGCTGTAACAACCATAGACTGTATATAAGAAGTGGACGTAGTCTCCGTGAGATCATCAATTGCTTAGTGGACTACGGTTTTGATGCCTCAAGCTCGGCCGTTGCCATCTTGGTTTTTTGCAACCAGAAGTGGCACGAGAGGGTGGAGCTAAGTACAACCGAACGCTGAATAAGATTCTTTTTGGGGACCAAATTGTTCAAATTAACTTTCATGAACTGAAAACACACTGTGAAAGGGTAAATGTTATAAGACAAAAAACATGGACAACTCCCATACTGGACAACGCCGTGGTAGCGGCCTTTCAATCACAAGGTAGCCGCGCCCTAAAGCATACCCTGCTTTGTGGTCCATTTCACTCTAATTGGGACCATCATTTACTAAATGAACATCGTGCTGTATTGAATAAGACTTGAAACTAGCAATTGAGACCATAAACTCATCTTTACAATGTTAACTGAGGTAATAAATCAAGAGAGAAGTAGGGTCATTTTCTCATAGACGTCTATGCAATCAGACTTCTTTTTGCAACCAGAGGACCTCTAGTGACCGTAGTAATTATGAGAGGAGCGATAGCGGAAATCAAGCGCTGTGAGCTGTGAGGTGAGGGTGCAGGTCGGGGGCGATGGATGACACACAAAACACAATACTTTCACCTCGTACCTCAAGTTTCACTTTTGAAACTTAGTTATTTTAAGCCAAAACACAATTTTTTTCCCCTAAACATAACTCAGTGGTTATTTTGCCTAAACCTAAAGACGCTGTTGTTTTGTTGCGTAAACTTAAACAAGCTGTTTTGTTTGTGTTCAAAACGTAATGTTTCATTCAGTTTTACAACGTGTTAGAACGTGCATTTTAGTTTCACTTTAATTTTTACAGCATAGTAGGTGTAGCAGGCCCCTACTGTCCCACATCTATGAGGCTTATAACGACTGACAATGCACATTTAATGAGCTGATAACAATCAAATCAGGTGCCAAAACATGCAGTACAGAATATAAATGAAAATCCAGTTGTAGGCAAACAGAGAAATGCAGCAAATTTGCACGGTTGCACAATCATCACTGCTTTGGCCCAGAAGAAACTATTAATAAGTGTCACAGACTCATACACACCACTGCATTGACATGGGTGAAATATTAAAAATGGAAGCTTTATTGGCCTACTGCTTTTCTATTACAATTCAAGACCTGCTCATATGAAAAGACAGTTGGAAGTTAAAGATGTGGTGTCTTGTGAATGACAATCCTTTCAAATTACATGGCTATTTACCATAATTTTGTTATTTCATTCTGGCTTTAGCACAGCGGCTCGGTTGGGTGATTGGTTTGGGAGACTCAATGTAGCCTTTCATATTAATACAACTCTGTCCCTTTCATCTTTCAAAACCACTCCTCCCAAATTAAACCTTTGGTCTGATGCAAATTTAATCTGCCTATGAAGACATTTTGCCGAAGGTATCGTGTTTCACTGAATGACCTCTATCTTGAGCTCAGGTTCTCGTGCATTGAACCTGCCTGTCGCCATGACGGATTTGCATCATATTTGAATCTGCACTTGACTTTTTATCCAATACCAAGCAGTAATCCAATTGATAGAATGACAGAGATGGAAGAATTACTCCAAACAGGTTTTCAAATGTGAGGTAGCTTCTTCTATACGCTGATCCAAGTTCTCCAAAGTGATGAAGTTCTTTGCATCCTCCTGCAGCTTCAAAATTTCTCTCTTTTTCTCTGTTGAATTCTTGCTGCTCTTGTTCACGCTGAATGGCCGCTTCTAACCGCTGCTTCCAGCTTCCTCCTTTTCCTTGTGGACCCTCAACACCCTGAATTTGAGCTGATTGACCTTGACAGTTTATGTTAAAATGTTCCTACAAATGGTGTCGCTGCTGTGCTTAATCTCCCATGAATTATTAATTTTACAGTCGACCTGATCCAAGCAAAAGATCCTTATTTACGTCATGGTGATGCATCCTCCTCTCTCTTACCTCCTCTTCATCTGAGTCATCTCTGTTCCTCTCCTGTCATTTCACACCTTTCATTCCACACCTGTCCACCAGCTGTCACTGTTGAGGATCTTCAGCTCATTACCTGACCCTGCCTGTCCTCTGCTCACCCAGCTTCTCCTCATTTGTGTCCAGCTTCTGTGAATATATAGAGGACGGCTTTCAATCACTTTCTCACCTGTCTGCACCTGGCTGGATCATCGTCTGTCTCCCTCTCTGACTACTGGCTATCCTCTGGATTTGTTTGCTTGATGTGAAGACTATTTTTACCACATCTATTTTGCTCTACCAATTATGTGTATAGCATATTACATCAAAGCATTGTGCTACCAGCATTTGGTCGCCAGTTTCGCATTATAAAGAAAGATAAAGTTGTATAACACCCCTGGTACATGCAGTCATTTTGCTTTAACCGGTGATTTCTCAACAGTGCCTTGACGTTATTTCACTTTCAATATTCCAGAGAAGAGAACATTATCAGGCTTTGAGCTCAGGTTATTAAATCAAATCTATTACTGCATCCTTGAATTCTTTCTCGTATTATGTTGTGCTGGTAGAGATGATAGATGCAAGGTCAGGTTTAGCCCTCCAATTTTAATTATAAACTTTTTAAATGAATGATCACCATATTAGTTGCAACTGGTGCAAAGCTTTGGGCCATTTGGTTGACGAATGCAATGTCAAGATAATAAGACTAAGGGAGAAAACACAGACTACGGGACTTTCTTCTGTACCCAATTTATTTGGATGTAGAAAGACACAATTTTATTCAATTTAATGTGGATACGTTAACCATATTAAATCTGAGAGTATTTACAAAAGTGGTTCAAAAATGGTCTTAATACACCGTACAGTACATTATGTGCTGGCAGGGCAGTTTTGAAAGTAGGATTTTTGAAAAAGTACCCAAGCTGTTGGTTTTAAACATCAAAGCCAACGTCTTATCTTGTTTGTACTGAGCTAAAAGACCTTTACTGTGCTGTACCTAATTTAGGACCATCTAGTCCTTGTTACATCATTCGTACATACACTGCACACTCTAATTGTGTGGAAATGAAGGTGCCTTAACGAGCTGACAAAACATTTTACTGCCACTGTGTGCATCCAAGATTTACATCACTAAAGAGGTAGGATTCTCGCTGTGTGTTAATCCTGTTTAAGAGGCTAACACCATTATGACAAATTTTCTTTTCAGCCTAAAGCACTTCACTATAACGTCACGGAGCGCGACAAATACTGCTCTAGTTTTAATGGAGCTCTGTTTCAGTTTCATGCCTCACATCTCCGTAGGAGGAGCGAAACTTTGCTTTAAAGTTGAATGCACCTTACAAGCAAAGGTGATCCATCCACTATCACACATGTTTAAATTTCCTCTCCTAAAATATATTGATCATTAATCATGTCACGAGTATAGAGAGGACTCCGAGTTGGAAATGAAAGTTAACTTCCTCTAGTTCAGTTTTAAAGTCAAGTCCAATTTGTCACTTTATGTTTTCACTTAACTTGCAAATTTCAATTATGCACTAAAAGTCCATTTTTTTAGATTAAAATATGTGTTTTGTAATGAATCACAGACCTCTACATGACCTCATTTGGATTAACTTTGATGAATGAAACAGAAGATAACAGCTCAGAACTCTTCACACGCTGTGCATCTCTTATCAGCTCATATCATCGTGTGTTGAATACAAACTGGAGTCGAGGCGGCTGCTCCTTTCAGTTAGCGTTTGATTATCTTAGCCGTGTTTAGAACGGAGCTGTCTGCCACGTTTAACATAAGTGCTGTGTGAAAAGAAGCACAGGTTCCAGCTAAACAGAATACTAAAATCTAATAAAAATGAATGATTTAATGGTTCACAAATGGTTAAAACAGTTCTATTTCATATCATCCGACTTTCTCCAACCCTGCATGCTCCCAGTAAACCCACAGTAAACTCCCAGTAAAGATCACCAGGCAAAGATAAGGTCATCAGGAATCAAGCAGAACTCTTTGGGCCCAGTCACACCAGCAATAAGGACATTTGATGACATGCTGCCATGGAGCAATACATGAGCTGATCTAAAGTTTATGAAAAGACAAAGACGTAATGTTTGGGTGCTTCCATCTAAATGTCACCTCCTTCTGTGAAAGCCAGTCTTATCCAGGCAACCTGTGTCATCTCACATGTTTTATCATGTCTGTCTCTTGTCACTGTGACCTGTCTACTGAAGCATAAATGCCAAAAAATCATCTATAAAAAGGGCATTTATTCAGACACACAGCGGGAATTTGAGGGGACGGTGCAATAGTTCCAGTCTATAGATTTTCATTCACATTTAAAAATCCATCCATTGATCCATCCATCCATCCATTTTACTGATTGCTATCTCGATGTAATGAGAATTTGAATAATTATAACAAAAAATGCTTCTAAAATAAATTGCCTACCCTAGCTTTAAACTGTGTGAATTACTTTGTACCACTTTGTTTTCTCTCATTAGACGACCACTATGGGGCGCCAAAGTCTGACATTTTCAAATTCTACAGAGTGGCTTTATTATATTTTCAATTAAATAAATCTGACCTTTGGATTGCTTTTAGTTTAATAAATTAAAAATGAACCCAGGTTATACAATCAACACTGCTACTTCTTAATAATTAAGGTCTGCTTTTGTCTGTAGAGACTGAGGCCTAAGCTCTGGCTGTAATGAACATTTTAACAATGACTAACAGCAAAAAAAGAAATCAATCTTACTGCAGCATCAAGCAATTGATAACTGATCTCATTAATGACAAAAAGTTAGTTTCTCATTTTATTGGTAATATCTAGTTACACTTTTAATTGACTTATTGCGTAACAAAACTAAGACACCCTCTACCACCTCCTATTGTACGTGATTTAATTAGCACCATATAATTATTCAGAGGACAACTTTCAACTTTGTGCCATGTTCTCCCATATGCACCATCAAAATACATCAAGAGCACACTGTCACAACACTGCACACAATCTGAGCTCTACGGGGAGAAGACAGGCCCGAGGACATGAGCTGTGAGAAGACCACCGGAGTGTTGACAGAAATATTAATACTGTATGCCAGATTTCTATATGAAGCACATTAATATAAAATGTTTGTAGGAGCACAAGAACACATTTATACGTCAGTAGAAAACAGGAATCATTTTGTCACGTTGTCTAAAAAGAAAAAAACACAAACAACCACCATGTCAATAATAAATAGAAATGTGCATCTTAGTATGACGGTGCCTCCGAAATAATTAGCTTGTGAGTGATGTGTTGAAACCTACTGAGCAAATTACAAAAAGGTGACAAAACCTATTTTCAACAACACATACATTTTAAACAACAAATACAGCAGCAAACTTCCTCTTTGAACCAACAAGAAAGCATGAGGGTCATTCCATTTTCAAAATCTAGCAAACACAGTTTTACATTCAGCTCAACCATCATACAGTTTGGTTTATTTTAATGTGGGTTCAAAGAGTTTTATAAAACCAAGGATATTATTTTCTGAGACAATATGTGTGTATAATGAAAATATGACACTCAATTCACTTTCACTCAGTTCACTTTTTCTTCACTTTTTGTTTTCACTCGACAGTCTTCTGCTGTATTAGAACTTTGAGAAGGCGGTCAGCAAGGAGCCGGCCAGTACGACACAGGAGGCCAAGCTGAAGATTAAGCAGTTGCCTACCCCCTGAGAGGAAAAATAGGTGTTTAACATCAGCTCTATTCAAAATGTTTGGTTTCTACTGTGTAATTTTTTAGTGGAATTTTATCATCAAAGCATCTCCATTTCGAATAATCTTACAATATAAATACATAATATTTATAAATAGAAATAAAATTCAGCTGGACAGTAGTTTCACCAGTGAACCTTCATTTTGGATTAAGTCATGCTCTCCTTAAACTTGTGGCTGTACAACGTAGACTGTATAAGAAGTGGACGTAGTCACTGTGACGTCACCCATTGGTTGGAGGAATACTGTTTTGATCTCTCGAGTTTGACATTTTGACCATTGTCATCTTGGTACCGTTAGCAGCTAACACTAGCTAACTATATCACATTAATTGGGATATTAATTGGGATGCAAATTTTGGCTAGCAAAAAACATGCTTGTTTGTAAAGTACTTATCGGAAAAAAGTTAACTGCCAGGTGTCTTTTAGTACAACCGAACGTGGAACAATGATGTGGTAGCGACGACGTAAATCATACCCGGCCTTATGCTCTAAATGGTATCATAATTTACTAAATGAACATCATGCTGTATTGAAGAAGACTTGAAACTAATGATTAAGACCATAAACTCATGTTTACAATGTTTACTGAGGTAATAAATCAAGTGAGAAGTAGGCTCATTTTCTCATAGACTTCTATACAATCAGACTTCTTTATGTAACCAGAGGAGTCGCCCCCTACTGGCTATTAGAAAGAATGAAGATTAATACACTTCTGCATTGACTTCACTTTTCAGACCCAGAGGTTGCCCCTTGCTGTACACTTACTAAATGCGTCCGGCATGTATTAGAGCTAATTTACAACCAAAGGAATGACAAGATCTAGCATTATTGATCATGATCAGTGTTGTGGTCCTTACCTTAACCTCTTTGAACACCAAGGACCCCCACAGCGCTGCAACCAGACCGTATCCCTACAGAGTAGAAACCAAAGAACAAAACTTTTAATTGAGCACAAACCAGTGATTCAACTAATTTACTTTTAATCTGTTTTAAAATCATGCACATTACACACACCCGTGTTTACTGGTAAGCACAAAATCTAAGGTCCAAAAACTAGGCTGTGTATTATGCTGTACATACACATAATTGCTACTATGCATTCACTGATACTGGTGGCTATCGACTGTCTATATTGCCTTAACAAGCATGGATGGATGAATAAACATTTTTTTCCCTTAAGCCTATTTAATTGGACCAGTTTTGACATGTGACTGTATTTGCATTGATTTTGTGCGGATTAGAATAACATGACAAACACCCAAAGCTCTGTTAGCAGACTATAGAGGCAGCTATGTTCATTACACTTAATGACTGAAAGTGTTGACTTGACATGCTGACAAGTTTTCTATTGTCAGGGCCTTTCATGGCAATAAGCAATAAGTAAATATAACAGTATGAGGGAATAGGAAATGCAGGGAGGCTTTAGTTTTGACCCATCAGGGCCCAAGAACAGCAGCTTCATTCATGTAACAAAGTCTGGCTAAACTGCCCCCAGAGAATAACTGTTGATGATTTGACCCTGTCATCTTCAATTTAGGTCAATATTTCCCCATGAAACTTTATTTGAAAACTAATGGCTCAATTTCTAAATTCCCGAGAGGATGAATCCTAATGCCTAATTCTGGACACTTTCCTGTAGCAGCACCACCGGAGCAACATCACAATCAGAGATAGACATCTCAAAATCTCAACAGATAATTTATGCATGGCTGAATACGACTAGCAATTTTTTTTTTTAACTAACACATTTATCATGCTGGTATGCTCAAGTTTGCAGCTGGACATCTGAGTGTCCTTAATGAGTTCAGACTATAGAGGGATGTAAACGTGTTAAACTTAAAGGGTAACTTCGGTATTTTTTAACCTGGACCCTATTTTCCCGTGTTTTTGTGTCTAAGTGACTAATGGGGACAAACATTTTTGAAATTGGTCTAGTATTGAGGGATAACGCTGTAACCGGAAGCTGGGCAAGTGAGCAGTGCCAATGTAACGTTACGTTCTAAAAGTGCTTGTTTTTGCCACTTACAGGTTCAGATTGTTTATATAAGTGTCTGACAACATTATGGAGAGGACCCTACAGAGAACACTTTTTTCTTACCTTTCTGAATATCCGTATACTCTGGCTCAAATAAATACGGGTGGCCATCGAATTCCGAGACCTCATCCACATTGTGGAAATCATCTGAATATTCAGCCATGACATTATAGATCAACACTAGGCGACGCTTTCTGTACTCCAGCACAACAAACTCTGCAAGCAATCATCCACCATGGATGTATTCCACTATTCCACCGTTGTCTTCCAGCAACACTTCACCAGGACTTTTCCTTGAGTGAGACTCTTTCCATAATGTCAGACATTTAAATAATAACAATCACAGCCTGTCATGGCAAAAACAAGCACTTTTAGTCGACGTAAATGACAATGTCAGCTTGCCTCAATCACACCATATTGCAGCCTGTGAGCAGTTGCCGTTTACAGCGCTCTCCCTCAATTTCTGAAATTGTTGTTATTAGTCAGTTAGACACAAAAACAGGGGAAAGTAGGGTCCATGTTGAAAAATACCAAAGTTTTGTGCACAACTTCTAACAAAGAAAAGTTTCTCTCTCAACACTGACAGATTCAAATTGAAGATTCACAGACTGTTCAGTCCACGTGGTGGCAAACGGACAGTATTTCGATTACCCAGCCCATTCAGCTGTCAGGAAGTGATGTACTTACTGCGGCGACAATAGGGAAGGTAATGACCGCACTCAAGTAGTTATTTGCCAGGAACCAGCAGTATGTGGCCAATACCCACATCAATCCAGACAATAAAGCTGAAGAGCAAAAGGACACAAGAGTGTACTTGTGTTTGAGTCAAATACACAGCAGATAATCGAGTAAGAGCTCACAGTGTAGGTACAGTAGGTATGTTCAAGTAGAAAAACAAATTAAGATAGAAGAGGTGTCAGGAACTGAATGAAGGCATTTATTCACTTTTATATGCACACAATTAAACAGCTACAGGAATTGGTAAGTGGATGACAAATTGAAGAGTGGCTCATTTTCAGTGATTAAATGTAAATGTGTGGACACAGTGGTCAAGCTTCCTAGCGCCATGACTCTATAGCCCACCCAACAACCTGAGGACAGATCTAAGCCACACTGCATGCCAGCTTTGAGCTGGAGTGTTTGGCCCCCAGTAGTTTTCCCTGAATTAACACATCCAACGATCCCCTGAGTGGATGTGTTTGCACATGCAGCTTGGCAAAGGAAGCTGCTGCACTTCATCTTCCTTAGTCTTGGTTGAAGTCGGACTGGAGCTATTATTAAACACTCCGGTGGTTCCCGGTGCATGACAGCTTAGTGGATCACAGAGATAAATCAGCTGGTGAAAAATGGTGTCATTCTATAGCCAAGACCCCTGCTGTAGTTTTTAAGACTACCTGTCTAAGCTCAACAGTCTGATAGACCAGATGCCAACTCAGAGGCAGCAGCTTGTGGTTTAGACATGTGGGAACCTGTGTCTACACCACCCTGGGACACAGGGTTCCCAACTTTTTTGGCTTACGGCTTGTTGCCCAACATCACAGGTTATGGTCTGATGAGCAGATTTCCTTTTTAAACAGTTCATTTGATTGGGTATTAGTGGCCTGAAGAGGTGAAAGTATCCAGTAATTGGCGAGAAAAAACAGCATTTATCTTATCAAATCATTTCTGTCAGTAAATACATTCCAAAACTAATTTTCTTAGTAATCGCCTGTGTCTTTAAACAAAAGAAAAAAAGATGGTATTCTAAAGTTGCTGCTCTAGAATGAACAAGTGATTCATTGAACCGATACACATTGGAAAGAAGAAGACATATTCTAACTGCGCTTGCATATTTTAGTTACAGACAAGACATACTCCTTGTAGGAGGGATATTTTTGCAGTGATCTTGTGACCGTTCAGATTGATCTTGTGGATCATTTGGGACATCCTGATCCCCAGGTTGGGAACGACTAGTATGTCTGACTATGTAGAGCACATGGGCTCAGGTTATACATCAAATACCTGCAGGGTGAAATGACTTGAACATTTCCAGTTGAATCAACACCTAACTGACAGTGTCATCATTATTGAATGCATTTAGAATGGATGGGTGAATCTAATTAAGTAGTAACTCTGTAAAACAATTTAAATTTAAATTATTAAATTCTACATTTATTGTCATTTGCACAGCTACAGGGTGGTACAGGCACATTGGAAATCTTGTACGCATCTCTCTGCAATGTGATCTCATGGGACTGATGTATAAATAGCACGCCACTTTTAAGTACATTCATGATGTGCATTTTAAGTTTTTTGCGTGTCATTTCACACCAAATGGTTAACGTTGTGACACGGCTTTTCACATGTCTTTTAACGCTATGTCGTTAACGTGAAATGGTCATGGTTATGTTTTGGCAACAAAACCACTTAGTTAGGTTTAGAAAAAACATTATGGTTGGGCTCAAAATAAGTACATAAACTAAGTAAAATATGTACATAAGCAAAATAACATAAGTCGGAAAACATGTCACAAACGTAACTGATGTAACTTTAAAATAAGCAACTTTGGGTTTCACATGGGACTAGAATACTGGTCTCCTGGTTTAAAGTCCTATGTTAGTTTGAACCATTCACCTCCCCTGTCACTTTTTATATTACATCACTAGCTCTGAGCGTAGCATATTCATGTGGATTGGTTTACATTGGAGTCAGTAGAGAATACATGGTGTGAAATGAAACACCAAAAGCAAGAAGGGCGTTGTGATAGCACGCAAAATGACTTAAGAAATTAGCATGTCAGTCATACGCCATTTGGTGAGACCAGGCTGCTCTCGGAGACAGCTTTATGAAATAAAAGGCAAAGAAAGGCAGTTCAAGGAGCAGCATACAAAGAAATAAAATCTATATGCAAAATACACAGTATATGCAAATAAATACACTTTAGAAAAAATATACACTATGAATTATTGCACAAAATAGTGGACTGGGGAAGGACTCTTTATGATAAAGATGATGTCGTCCCAGAGATTGAGAGGGGTTAAGTTGTTGAAAACAGAAACAGTCTGTAACGAGTGTCTCAAAATGTAATGACAAGGTGTGTGTTACCTGGCAGGATGATTCTGGAGTAGACCCTGGGCCTGTTATTCATGGCAGCACAGTAGACGGCAAAGTACACTGTACTTGCAACAAAACTGCCACAGCACTGGGCGTGGACATAGTCGAGGTCTGTGAAGAAGTTGAAACAGCTTTACATCATTTGTGTTTATCCCTGCAGGTTTCAATAAAAAAAAAGCTAAAATCATATGCCTTCCTTTGCTTTGAAGAGGTCAGTTGATATAGCACAATAACGAAGTTAGAGCTAAAGTGATACGAAAGAGAAGAAAGCCTTTCCATTAATCATTGAGCTACCCCACTGACACTGACTTTAGAGAGTCTCCCAGGAAACTGGATATTAAACCTGGCTTGCTGGAGGATCCAGTGTTATTTATAGACCAAGTGTTTCTTAAACCTGAGAGGGCATTTTTATCTTTTTTTCCAGTTTTTCTTCAACTAAGATATATCAATAGGAGCTTAGAAGGTAAAAGTGAAGGCAGTAATCAAACAGCGAAACCTACCATAGTCACTGGCTCCATAGTACATGCTGTCAGGGCACGATATACAGCTCTTAATGTAGATGATGGGTCCGACGGAGGACCCGTACAGCAGGCCCGACATCACAGCCAGCAGGCAGCCTCTAATGGAAGAGTGACACTCAGAAAATGAATGATGGCTGGATTTTAAACCTCCACTGACACATCGTTGAATTCGCTAAATTTGACTATTGAATATGCGCATATTGCAACAGATTCTCACTCCCAACTGGTCAAATACCGAGGCTTGGTCAGTGTCCCTGAGCTTCAAACTATGATTCTCTAGGTACCCCTTCTAGCATCAATTTTGGATGTGTCTGGCGTGTCAATGTACACTCATTACATGCATAGTGTCTTTTCAAAATAAACTTCCCAGGAAGTTACGTTTAGGCAACAAAACCACTTAGGTGGGGTTAGGAAAAGATCATGGTTGACGTTAACTTGACTAACAACTCACGTGCCTAGCGACTCACAACTGACGTGACAAAATACATTGACTTTTACTTTCACACGAGATACGAACAGCGGGTGAAAGTCCTGTTTATTTGACCCATCCAACCCGCCAGAAGCAAACTATCTTGCACTTTATACTACGTCAGTTGCACTGAGTGTTTAATAATGTCGTGGATGGATTTACATTGGAGTTAGTTGAAAGCCCAGTGCATTGCATAAAGAAGCTAAAGGGTGCCTCTATGCATTGTTTCAGATGCGGAGGGGCACTGACGCAGTGGCATTTGACGAGTTGGGAGTGAGACCAGGTTGTATATTGGGATGTGTACACCCATTTCCTTTTTAGCAATACATTTTAAAAGTGGATAAAGGAGACTGTTCATCACTTACAATATTGACGCTAGCTTGCTTGTAATTTTAAAGTCTATCGCTATGATTGCAGCATTATTTTTTGGACATTTATTCAATGATTTCTGCTGTTTGATTGCTTCATTCCATTGAGACCTTATTTTCCCATGCTTCTTGTATTATTTGGCTGCTGCAAGCCTGCAACCCATTTCCCCAGTCATGTTACATTTAAAACCAAGCTGGCCAGCAGCTGTTGACTGAGTAAGGCCTCTGGTGAAAGCCTAGAGCTAGAAAAACATTTCTATTGATAATTTAATCAAAATCAATGTTTCATAAACCTTCCCTTGTCTTTTAGCTTGCAAGAACTACATTTGTGCACATAGCTCACAGAAAGCCAAATGAGTTGAGCTCACACAAAGCGCCTGGTCTTCGGTCCAATGACATCGATCCAGAACTCGGAGTAACTTGAACCGTAGCTGCTTGAACTTGTTCTCTGCAGAAAGGATCAACATCCTGATATAAAGTCATATTGTCTTTTGAAAACGACAGCACCATCAGAACACACAAAACAACACAATGATATCACTTTGAGAAACCAAGTGGCAGGAATTGATTGCCCTTGAGAAAATATTGGTAAATTCATATTCGGTTTGAGTGTGATGTCAGAAATGACAAAAGAGGTGAGAAAAGTAAACCAACATCCAATCGATGCTCACCCTGTCGAGAAGTAATGGAATCGATTCGGAGTTGGGATGCAGCGCCACGTCGGTTTTCACAAAGAAGAAGATCAGGCCACTGGAACAAAACACGAAAGTCATATCTGTCATCTGATATCCAAAAAAACTAAACTCAAAATGAGACGCTACAGTTTTTTGTTCTTGTATATTAAATTATTGCACTGGCAAGAAGGTGAGATGCTTTACATCCAAATTCACAGTTTACCTGAGCAGACACAACCCAGCTCCACAATAATTTAAGATCGGCCTGGAGACATCTTGAGCATCCCCAAACCAGCCAAACCTGTGGAAGACAGTCAGTAGCCAGATACTCACTTTCTTTTGAATATGATGGCAAATTAAAACACTGGGGTGACATTTTTCCTACAGGACCCAACAACTTTTTCTTCCACACGCATGTGTCCCAGATTGACATTTTTTAAAGTTACAGTTCACTTCATATTGTCACACCTCTCGGCCTATGATAGCAATGCACAAGACAGTTTAGCATCTGATGCACCAGACTTTCTACAATGTAAACCCATTCGCATCAGTATTAAAGGCTCAGAGATAGTGGTCGGAGTGTGGTGATGTAGCTTTAACAGCAAAAAACAGTGTGTACAACAAATGGGGTTTTCATCCAGGAGACCGCTGTTTGTGTTCCGTGTGAAACCAACATGTTGTTTGTCCCAGTGCCTTAAAAAGTGACTCCAAAGCGTCAACATGTGACAAGTTGGGATGAGAACGTGGCGATTTATCCGACTCACCTTGAACTGGCCCAGCCCATCAACAAACTAGAAGAGCCCCAAATTAAAGTCCCAAGGCCGAGGCCGATTGCTTTAACAATTGGAACAGCTGCTATATTTCCTGTAGATGACATGGGAGAAAATGTAAGCAACATGCAGGTCTTATGACAAACAGAGTCAGCAGTGGCAAAGACTGCACTGCACAAGGTTTTTAGGTAATGGGAAATGTTTTAACGTTATGTACGTTAATCAGCCAAAAGCTATATATGACCTGAAAGACCTCTATTGATTTACAGTGTTGTTTTAGCCAGGTGTACTTAATAAACTGGAGAGTGTATGAAGTATAGTTCGTCATCTCTCACAGGAACAGTATCCCCACCACCATTTTTAAGATGGACTGCAGCAGATGGAGTCTTTAAGTCTCTTTAAGCAGTGTTGGAGTCCATCTGCTGCCGTCCGACACATCTACACTTGAAGGAGACCTTCTCCAGTGAGACTAGCCCACATTCAACACACTTGAAGAATGATTTAGGTTTGAAGTTTTGCTTTCATGAGATAATACCTGTGGCCCAGATGACACCTCCGAGCATTGCTAAAGGGTGGAATTTAGGCGACTGAAGTAGCACGTCTCCACCCATAGATCCAAGCCATATCGATGCACAGTACACCCACTGGAAAAACATACCTGGAAACAGAGCACAGGCTAATTGTCATATAGGCCTCAGATTTAACAACTTCTTTACATGAAAATATTTAAAGAAAAATCAAGTGCAGTGTGCTTACCATCTCCTGCCTCTATTCTTTTGATAGGAACAAAATTGCTTCCATACAACAGCACAGCAACCGCATTTGCAGTAATTCCGTAGACGAAACGAGTCATATTGGTTGAGTTCATGTGGAAATCAAATGTTTCCAAGTTGCCAGCTCCAGCATTTTCGCCACCTTTCGCACCTGGAAGAGCTTTAAAACAAAACAAACACCCAACATTGTTGATTTTGGACTACACAGCGGCCTCAGGCATCCTCACATTCATCACAGACAAACTCTGGTCCACGTACCTTGTTCAGCAGCATGTTCAGTGCTGCGACAGCTCACCATCAATAATGTGGCAACAAATAAAAGCAAAGGAAGGTATTTTGCTTCATGCATTTTAAAACCAAACATTTGTTTTTCAATGATGTAGCCGGTGCACGGTGTTAAAAACAGCTAGAGGCCTCAGTGTGTGTGTGAGTGTGTGTCTGCAGTGCAGTGACACTCAGCCAGGTGCTGCCCAATTATCTAATCACTCAATCTGACACACAACAGGCTGCAGTGGAGACCTGACAACAGGGATTCAAACACTGGTAGAACAGATGGAAATAAAGTATTTTGAGCTATTTTTCACCTCACAGTGTAAATTAATTATTTTTTTGGGTTGTACTCTCATGTTTGTACTCATGGGGTAAATATTTAGATGTGCAGAATTAATGTAAAATCCAAACAAGCAAATCACAAATTATCTCAATATGGTCGTTTACAGTGGTGGAAAGTAACTAAGTATATTCACACAAGTACAGTACTTTTGTACGGTACAATTTTGAGGTACTTGTACTTTACTTGAGTATTTAAATTTTCTGCCACTTTATACTTCTACTCCACCACGTTAAAGAGGGAAATATTTAAAATTTTACTCCACCACAATAATTCAATGTCTTTAGTTACTTTGCATTTTCAGATAATAATAATAATAATAATAATAATAATAATAATAAAAATACTAATACTAATACTAATACTAATACTACTAATAATGGTAACAATAATAATAATAATAATAATACAATTAATAATAATAATAATAATGATAATAAATTATCTAATATCATAGATATAAACTTTACTTTGAGCTATCCAGGACATAAGGTATATCAAGTAGGCTTAAATTAATTCCACCTTTACCAGCTTCAACGTTAAACTGATGAACACATTAATACATCAATACAATACAATAATATAATTATTCTGAAGTTTGCCATTCTGCATTACTTTTTTTTTTACTTTTAGTTCTTTAAATACATTTTGAGGCTTAAGTAAAAGTTTGAATGCATGACTTTTATTTGTAACAGAGTATTTCTACACACTGAGATACTTTTACTTAAGTACAACATCTGATACTTCTTCCACCTCTGCAGGTTTAAAGACTCAGGAGGAACTCATTCGCCTGTGCTCAGGAGGACAGCACTTATCTGGTATCTACTTATCAGTAGTCTTTTGAGGCCACAGCACAATAGTTCTATATTTAAACATGTTGTTATTCAGGTCAGGAAATCCTATAGCTACATGGACTCCTGCAACCAGTCTGCATTTCCCCTCACACAGGAGGAGATATTCGTTTCCTGCTGCTTTCTGTCTCCCTTCTCATGTGAATAGTCTGCACCAAGCCAATTAAGAATGAAGGCCAGCAGATGTCGCCTAAAACGCATTGATGTATAATGAATGAAATGTTCTAATTACTTCAACTTAAATAACCACCTTCACCTCTAACATCTGTACTTGACTTTAATCAACTAATGTCACCATAAAGTCTACAATGTCCTCATAAAGATGAGTGTCCGTCAACCAACAATTCGTATGACATTTAAGCAACTTCTATGATTTTTATTTATTTTATTAAAAAATAAAAATATATATCTATTAAAAAATGAAAAACTGCTATAATATCCTTAATATTTGTATTCATGCTGGAAGATTTGCATGGGAAGATATGTAACATATTATATGCCAACTTTATTTACTACTTTTTTATAACTTGAGTACTTTTGCAGAACATTTGATCAAATTTGGAAACAGAAATAACTTTGTCAGCGGGTGTTCAATGAGTTTCAGCAGCATATGAAACTTTAAAAAATAATAATAATAATTACAAATAATAATAAAAAAAATAAAAAAATAAATATCTATTAAAAAATATCCCTAATATTTGTATTCATGCTGGAAGATTTGCATAGGAAGATATGTAACATATTATATGCCAACTTTATTTACTACTTTTTTATAACTTGAGTACTTTTGCAGAACATTTGATCAAATTTGGAAACAGAAATAACTTTGTGTTCAATGAGTTTCAGCAGCATATGCAATTTAAAAAAATAATAATAATAATTACAAATAATAATAAAAAAAATAAAAAAATAAATATCTATTAAAAAATATCCCTAATATTTGTATTCATGCTGGAAGATTTCCATGGGAGGATATCCAACATATTATATGACAACTTTATTTGCTACTATTTGCTATAACTTTTGCAGAACCTTTGATAACATTTGGAAACAGAAATATCATGCTTTGGGTGTTCAATGAGTTTCAGCAGCATATGAAACTTTAAAAAATAATAATAATAATTACAAATAATAATAAAAAAAAATAAAAAAATAAATATCTATTAAAAAATATCCCTAATATTTGTATTCATGCTGGAAGATTTCCATGGGAGGATATCCAACATATTATATGACAACTTTATTTGCTACTTTTTATAACTTTTGCAGAACCTTTGATAACATTTGGAAACAGAAATATCATGCTTTGGGTGTTCAATGAGTTTCAGCAGCATATGCAGGCTGATGCAGGCTATGAAGTGAACTGAATTACATCCAAGTGTCATTTATGTATTTCAACACATATGATTATAAGAAGAAAAACAGCTCAAGTTGCCTCATGTTGTTGGTTGGGTTGGAGGCTGGTTTGTCTCTGTGCACTAGTGGCCACAAATCCTCCCTTTCCAAAAATGAGTTTGGGAAGTTGTGTGCTCCTCCCAGCAGGTTTGAGTTTGGCTAAAAAAAAAAGACACTCAACCATGAGAGCACCATAAGTTCTAAATGGGGAAGTCTCGCTTTCACTGGCTGCTCTTCCTCTTCCCTTTTCTCAGACTGACCAGCAGCTTTCGGAGGTGCCCTCTTTCCAACAGGAGTTTGATCATTGGGAGCGCGTGTGTTGTCTATCTGTTGGTGGTGGTTTCACAAGTTGGATACTCGCAGCAGCCGCACAGAAGGATTGACAAAGACAAGTACCGACACACCACCCGTGGATTGTATAATCTGGATATCAGTGATGCGCTGCCAGACCTTGTGGACTTGCAGACTGGTGCGAACTTTGTGGACCCAACACGATCCAATGTGGTTTACATAACGCTGAAGACTAAGCGCCTGAAACCTGCACATATTCGAGCTACAATCAGACCAAAACTGAGGAGAAAGGTGAGAAGGAATAAGGAAGCTGATTCAGCTTTTACGCACAATAAACTTGGCACTTTGGAGCGTCAAATTATGCGCAACGTTGCACCCAAGACTTCCTGGGGAGGAAAGAGGGATGTTTATTATAAATCTTTGGATATAATACAAACAGACGAAGAGGCAGACTCTCACATTAGCTCTATCCGGATTTACAGCCAGAAAGCACCGCCGTGGTTCAGCCAGCAGGACGTGGAGGCCATGCGCTTTCTTGCGGATGCCAAAGTTTTGCGCATCAAAGAAGTTTCTCGTGGAGACTCTGCGTCACTTCTGATATTTGAGGGCGAGACGAGCGTTTCAGTGAGCAACCAAAAACTCACACAACAAAGGGACAATGTATGTGGAGGACAGTGTGGAGTCATCAGCAGCCCAGTGGACACTACTGAGGTGTTTGCTTTCCATTTGGACAGGGTGCTGGGGCTCAATAGGACTTTACCAGCTGTCAGCAGGAAGTTCAGCTTCTTACATGGTAGGTTATGCCCAACAGATAAGAGGGCAACAAGGGTTTCTTATTTTGTGACCAAAGCTGGATAAAAGTTAGTATGGAGTACTTTTAAAGCCAAGTTAATCCATAACTGTGAGTGTTTCGTTGTAAACAGTGGATGTTTGTAATTAGAGGGAGGGTGGATATGTCTGGGGGAAATGAATGACATTTTCTAACTTGATTGGTTGGTTTCCTTCCTGAGAGTTGAACTCATTTCTATGCACTCAGGTCCAAATTGCAGATTCAACATCACATCACTGTAATCAGTTCTGTGGAGAAACAGACTGGAATAATACCATGCTGAAGTGAATGTGTGCAGCTTTGTCATAGATTTAAGGGGTCTTTGGAGGTAAAGCCATTACATTACATATAGTACAAACCTTTTGAATGTGTTGTTTTAACCCATGATTCACTGAATGTCATAAGTCAGGTGCTCTGAAGTTGTGGTCTAGTGGTGCTTTTGAGCCCCACACTGAAACTCAGCCTGCACATTTTTCTGAGTGTCAGGAGTGTTGTCAAGACCACATGAGTCAGGACTGTATCCTAGGAGACCAGATAGACATCAGAGCCAGTCCAGACATATTCAAGCTGGCCAAAATAAGCAATAAACAATATTTACATATTTCCCAATGGCAGAATACCACTGTAATGAGGCAGGTAGTTGAGGGTATAAAGTCAAACTTTGCCAAAACTTTGAGAATGGCAGAAAACTCTTTAATGAGCTCTTCCAACGGGTGTGAACTCCGGGGCATATATATACACAACAGTTGACAGAGAGCCACTGCCCACTCTCCTTTCTTCTCTATTATCATTATTCCATCCGCGTCTGTTTTTACATCGGCAAAAGAAACAAAAACATTTTGCTTCTTCCACTTTAACTCAGATAACACAACATGGTGTTTCTTGGAGTCTGATTTAAAGTCAATGCGGTGCAACATTATGAATGTTGTTCTGCTTAATTACCCAGGGTAAAAAGGATGAGGTTATGCTGTGTAGGTGTAGTGTTAACCCCAGTAATGCATCAGCTCAGTGAGCTTTTCCTGGATAAAAATAGGTTAAAAAACTCTGAAGAGTTGCTGAAACCGGATCATATAATCCTTCTATCCTCTCTCTTTAGATGGCCAGCCCTGTCCAGTGGTGTCATGGGATGCATCTCTCTACCCAGAAGGCCTTGCTGCAGGCTGGTCCACCGTGAGGTTAACATGGGGGGAGTACCAGAGCTCCCTGAAACAGAGGTGTTGGCATAAAAACATCAGCCCGAAGCCTGACTCCGGCTGCTCCACAGTTCATCACTACGAGTGGAGTAAACTGGCTCTGTTTGACTTCTTGCTGCAGGTAACAGAAGCACTTTGAAAAGTTTCAACTTACTGTGACATTGACAAACAGCTTTTGATCTATTCCATATTTCTCCGAATGTGAAAATATCTGCAACTTTTCTGTCCTTCAGTTTGCTTTTGTGCTGATACAACATCCCCGGGCTTTATCAGATTCCACAAATTCTTCCTAAATTACTTTTTTGGCTGAATAGATGTCTTGTTTCCTGTGTGGAAGGCCTGGATCTCTGATCAGGTTTTGGCATTGAGGAAACATCTCCTGAGAATTTTTTAACATTCATCCCATGATCATGAAGGAGCAAACATAGCAGAGTGAGGAAATGGAAAATACATACTTTTAAATAGTTTGGATGTAGCTGTTCAATCAGCCATTGAGGTCATAGTGCCACAGCTTTATTTATGTTTGTTCCAATTCAAGTTCCTTATGAATAAATTCATAAATATGGAATGAGAAATTCATCTCGTCAAAGACGCAATTGAAGTGAATATAGTGACGTTATTACATTGGTTTGTTTGATACTGAATAACAAAATAACAAAACACATCTATTCATATTGTAGAGAGACACTTACTTATCCTGAACTGACCCTCGCGGGCTGAATACTGAAGCTGTCAACAACTGTGGCTGAATACTGAAGCTGTGTGACTGAGAAAACCTCCAACATCTCTCTCTCTAAAAACATCATATGAAAATATATATTCTGAAGTTAGTGTCCCAATAGATGTTTCCCCTCAATTCTTTCTTACAAGTCTTCCATAAATGAGGCAAAAATAATCAAATCCTCATTTTCATATTACATGTCATATTACAGTTATTTTTTCTGTCTCCGTCTAAATTTACTAAACTAATTCCTGACAGGATTTTCCTTCATATCTCCCAAATCCCATGCTCACTTTGTGAATTTTCTTAATTTATTAGAAGCTCAATAACATCTGTATGTCTCTACTCTAAAAGTAAAATGTTATAATGTGAAATAACGATCCCAAAAGGAAACTTGTGCTATGATTGAAACAATTATGTGAACTTATAAATGGCAGGAGTCTGAGGTGACTCACTTACTTACTCTGTCACCTGGCAACTAAACAAAAAAACTGTAGTTAATTTCCTGCGACCATAGGCTGTATATAAAGATGAACTACATGACAGGTCCCCAAAAGTGAAGCCAAAACATCTGGATCGCCCCCTGGTGGCTGGCTGCAGTATAGGTCATAAAGCTCGCCTCCACCTGTTAGTGGATGGGACATGGGCCAAACTAAAAAGTAAAAAGTACACGTCAAATAAATGACTATACATATTTGAGGTCCATCACAGTAGACACTGGGTTTGGAGGGGTTAAAGGTATATATTTGCATATATTAAGGCCTACAGGAAGGTATATTTAGGGGTTTGTTGGCTTGATTGACAGGTATGGAGGTTTTTCAGCTCATCACACTTCATACCTTGCTGGATGCTCATCAACCCGAGCCGAGTCGACCCCAAAAGGAGCCTGTGAGTGGCACCTGATCCTGGTTTCAAAAGGTCCCATCTGGAACATATGAGTGACATAGATGCTGCATCCTCTTTGGTAGCATCATCCGAAACCTCTGCCGATTAAATGGTTTAGCATATAGAGAGTGACGGATGGATTGAAGCCGTAGTGCCAGTTCTTGTGGAGGAAGCAGGAGTTATATAAGAGGAGGTGCTTAAGAAAAGTCCCCTGTGCTGTCTGTTGATGTTGATATCTAATCAAAAAAACAACATTCATGTGAAAGAGGCACTACAAAAAACAGCCTGCTGGTTTTTCTCTGCCACAAAATTGTAAATATTCTCTTTCATAAAAAACATATTATGTAGTGTGTGAGATATTGTGAAAGGGAGACAGTCAATAGTGCAAAATAGAATTGTTCAGAACAAGAAAAACTCCTGCGCTTTCCATTGAACACTTAAAAAGGTCCATGAATATCAATGATATATGCTGAATATCAATCATGAATATCAATTTATGAACGTTCTCTTTCAGATTCACAACCGTCTGGATCAGAGCTGCTGTGGATTCAGGCCCAGGCAGGAGGATGTGTGTGCTGAATGTGAGGACCAAAACCACATACAGCTGACCAACATCATCCACAGGGGTCACGACCCCAGGCACCTGGTCTTCACCAACAACAAGGGCTTCTTTGACCGCAATGAGGACAACCTGGACTTCAGGCTGCTGCAAGGAATCAAAGAGTAAGTTTGGATCATGAAAACATTGATTATGCGATGATGTCAGTGGTTAATATATGAAATAGGTTACATTTCACTCAGATTTTGTTTGTTGTACATCAAACATCAAAAACTGACATGGAAAAGACAACAGCAACGTGTATTTCCATAAACAATGTTACTCATTCATGACAGTTTGTACACAGATTTCAGCCCGGTCCCACAAGAAGTTGTATAAATGACACGATAATAGGGAGAAAAGCAAAAGCGTTCAATAAGAACGCTGTTCTTGCTTTTGGTGTGTCATTTGTTCGCTGTTTAATAATTACCTTTAGTAATAATAGCTGACTTGCCAGACCTTTGATCATGTCATTAATTATGAGTATGTCGTTAAGTCTGACTATGTTTTATTGTTTTATTGTTGAATGAAGTTTGCCCTAGTGAGCAAAAACTAAATCTACCCCTCCAAATTGACCACAATGAAAATGCATATGCGTAAATACGTATTTTACTTATTACGTATATATATTACTTTACTTATTACCTAAAGTAACTAAGTGTTTTTTTTGCCCCCTGCTGGTTGGTTACTGCACCTTTATACACACGTGATATATCACGCCTTGGAGAGGCAAAATGTGACACTGACAGGCTATCGTCTGGTGGACAGGCGGCTGCATTTCTTGCTTTGGTGTAATACCAGGTTGCAGATTTGAATCAAACCATTTATCATCCACAGCGAAGGTTCGTTGTATTTTGCTGGAGCACAAGTGTTTGGTGGGTAGTCTTTTGATTTGATTTTTATCCTCCTTTATAACATGGTTGACAAATTACAGCAGGCAAAGCTAAATAAGCAGATTTGAATCTCCGGAAAGCCTGTCCAGCAACTGTGAAATTAAAGTTTTGCACACAATAATCTGCAAACACAAGTAGCAGTTTATACAAACTATGTAATGCCATTTTCAAACTTTCAAATCCCGTATTGATCATTTAAAACCAGAGTTTAAATGTTAAAGACAGACTCTTATATGTTTACTTTTACCCCACAGTGTTGCAAATATTTCAACAAATATTTAGATCTGCCTCGGCAAATTGAAACTGAAAAGTGTCTTTTGGATTTGAAGCAGGGGGCGTAATAATGTGTTCTTTCTGTTTATCCCCCACTGATCTGTGTGGCTGTGTAATTCCAGACCACACTGCAGAGACGTTGCTTTCATTTCATCCATCTTTTGATCAATAAATCAGTGAGTCACACCAGTGTGGAGACAGACAATTTGTGGTTTGGCTAGTTTGTTTGTGTCTCCTCCCAAACATGAATCGTTGTTGATCCTCATGCTTCTACTCTAAATGAGATATAAAGGCAGCAACACAAGTAAATAACTTATCCGATGGCTTTAGGCTGCAAGATCACAGGACGTCACGATCTGTTTTTGATCTTTTGGTGAATTATTTGTAGATCTGAAGGTTTTTTATCTATCTTATTAAAGCTAAATAAACTGATTTGTCATTTTATTCCATGCACATTCCAAACTGACATGTTTACAGTATCGCTGTTTATCGGAAAATCTGAGCTGCTTGAAAACCAAAACGTAGTCAATAACACTTAGAAATCTCTCCATTGCTCTTCTCCAGTCATCCTCAAAGTCCACATGGCCATATCCCCCTCTCTCTCTCTCTTGTGGTTTGCCATTTTAGTCATACAAACATTCCTCTGAGGCAGAACTCCTCTACAGGCAATAATAAAGTCCATTCAAAACTCAGTGAAGCAAGGCACACAAATATCTCTGAGTCAAGCAGCAAATGTCTCTTTAGTTCATTCAGTACAGTTCAGCTGTTTCTATTTTTAGCATGTTGGTATACCACCTTTATTCATAGAACAGGGTAGCTCATTGAGAACCAATCACATTATTTCTACTCCCAACCAACAACAGCTCTTCGTCGGAGAAATGTACCTGAAACTAAAACTCCGATCTGATTGTACTTCTTCCTGACTCACTTCCTGTCTCTCTCCAGGCTCCCAGAGCAGGCGGTGTCGGTGCTGACAAGCAGGAGGCTGAGGGAGAAGCTCCTCCAGTCTCTGTTCCTGGACCAGACGTACTGGGAGAGCCAGGGCGGCCGGCAGGGCATCGACAAGCTGATCGATGTGATTGAGAGGCGAGCCAAGGTGCTCCTCACCTACATCAACGCTCACGGGATCAAAGCCATCACAATGAAGACGTGATGAGAGTCACAGCGGTCAAGTGGCAACATTACTGAGACATGAATACATTTAATCCCGTTGATTAACTTGATCTCTGTGACTTCACTGAATGTCCTTTTTTAAAAATAACAATAATCATATTGCTAATGAAGGACTTATTATAAATTGCCTGCTATCCTTTCAAAATAGCATCAATTGCGTTGTTGTGTTGTCATTTGCATAAAATACTGAGAGAGGCTCTAATTTAACTAATCTTGACCTTTACAATGAGCCTAACTTTTACTTAAAGGAACAGTGTCAAGTACTTATGGGGGATCTATTCGCATAAATGGAATATCATATCAATTAATAAGTACGTTTGCTGTAGTGTATAATCACCTGAAAATAAGAATCATTGTTACCTTAGAAATGAGCCGTTTATATCCACATACGGAGCGCTATGTTGCACTTCCGTGTTTCTACGGTAATCCTGAACGGACAAACCAAACACTGGCTCTAGATAAGGCCATTCACGACTTCACGTTTTTGCATTGGCCACCTACACGCTTGGCACACGGGAGAAGTTTCAGTTGATAGATAGCTAGATAGCTAGATACCACCTGATCCTACACACTGCACCTTTAAGGAAACTACTTCTTTCTTTTGAGTCTTCATTTCTGTCTTCCCCAGACAGAGGTGAATCTACTGCCATTATTATGTACAGAATAGCTGCAGTTATAACTTTGGCTCCTCCTGAGGCCTTGCAGTGCATTAAGTGTAATTTGCATTTTATATGAATGGAATGCACTAAATGACACGTTATTTTCTTCTCTGCTCCTCCAGTGTGTCGCAGGAATTAAGAGGTTGATAAAGCCTGTTAGCGTAAAGCTAACAAGCCACAACCCAGATCCACTTGGCTTGACTGAGGTCGCACATTATACACTGAAAAAAAATATTTTGTTTCAATTGAGTTATTTAATCTTGTGTACAGTCTTAAAAGATCTTTTTTTTCTCAAAGTCAAAGAGTTTTCACAACATCACATATTAGCATGAAGATTGTATATAAGCAACAACTTGGCATTGTGACTGTACTTTATTAAATGAAGAACTTTAAGGTGAGAAGTCAGATGGTCTATTCTATATGCACTCTTATTTTCAATTTGACTACAAAAACACTCACCATTTTTACTGTATTTATTTATTTTTGTACTTTCTTCTTTAATTGATGAAGAGCATCAGATGGTTGATAAAAGTATTATTTGTCAAATATTTCAGCTTTGATGAATAAAATCCTTTCTGAGGGAAATAAGCACAACTGATAACGACTTTTGGCTTCTTGTTTTAACTTCGCTATATTGAATTTTGAATTGAAATATGACAACATTTGGTTTCAGTCATTTGTCACAGACAAGCCTGCAATTTCCTTAGCATCTACTTTACTGCGATTGCATTTTTTGGCACTTATAGTGTCCTAAATGACTATTTAAAGTATATGCAATCTTAAAAAATGCATTAGCAGAAACATATTTTCTCTCGGCTACACACTATCTGTCGGTGCATGGTCAGAAATAGTCTGTGGCTCTGAAACCTGAGCCAGAGTGTGGTGTCTCCTCTTCATGCTGTCGTAAACAGCGCGCTTCGGGCTCTGAGAGTTGGATGAGGGGGCTTTGTGGGTTATTTTCTCGTGTCCGTGCCGGGCATTCACTCGGCTGTTGTTTTAACCCCTCTGCACCCGCATTAGTGCGTCAGTGGGGTCCATGCCTCTGTGTGTTTGTGTTAGAAAAACCCCTCCAGTTCCCAGAGTGCTCTTCAGCGGAACTCACTTACATATTCTCACACAATAACACACACACACACAGACAAAAGGTGACTTTTATGCAACAATATATGTAAGGACATGTACAGACCCATAGACAAGCATTCGGACCTGGACCTTCTCTGACAGTTTCCCCACATTCAGTCCCACTCAGTGAAATCAGACCACTGTAAAAACAGTGTAGTGTTCTGCGGGTCAAGTGCTGCACTCCAGACTGACAAACAAGCCTTTACAAGAAGCTACTTAGTCATCTACTCAGACACTCTCAGCCAAGCGTTAGTTTGCTCTCCTGAAATATGTTATTCTGCCATATATAAATTAAATGAATGTCTTCTCCAAGTAAGCAAAAATGTTCAGCGTTATTGTTTACAATATTAGCAGAAAAATGCACTTAAGGTATGGAAAAGAAAAGTACTCATCCTAAAGAGTGGTCCTTTTTCAGAGTGATTGATGCATTAATTTGATGGTAAATGGTAAATGGACTTGCATTTATACAGCACTTTTCTAGTCTTCCGACCACTCAAAGCGCTTTATACTACATGTCAGCATTCGCCCATTCACGCACACATTCATACACTGATGGCAGAGGCTGCCATGCAAGGTGCCAATTCCATCAGGATCTAATCTAAATACTCATTGATGGAACCACCGACCTTCCGATTGGTGGACGACCTGCTCTACCCTCTGAGCCACAGCCGCCCCGGATGGAAATCCATGAAATCTCTTTCCACACTTTGTCGGGAAGAGGCAACTTTTGTTCAAACTATACTGCAAAGCTGGCAGAGCAACAAGAGTTGCAATTGTGAACTTGTATCATGTGATGTATACGGTGTAAACAGCTGGGTGGCTGAATGAAAAAAGGTCTTTGATAATTTGCTAAAGTGGTGAAATTACACACTGAAGCAACATAGGACTTACAATAGTGGAATATTTTGACTCTGGTTTGAACAGACTTTATTGACATTGTCAGCTATAGAGGAAGCCTGGTTAAACTTGGTCAAACATCATATATACTGTAAGCTTATTGTGTCATATTGAGGGTATTGTATATCAGACTGTAACCACATCTGCTAGAGAGTGACACCACTTAAAGGAGTTGTTCGACATTTTGAAAAGTAGGCTTATTTGCATCCTGTAGCTTAGCTTAGCATAAAGACTGGAAACAGGGGTTAAGGTAACAACAAAGGTAACAAAATCTGTTGTTATATCTCTTTGGAATTATCTGTACAAAAACCAGAAGCGTAAAAATGACAATTCGCCATTTGATGATGTGGGGTTGTGTGTCAGACTCTTCCTTGTCTGAGACCTGTTGCCAAGCAACCGGTGGAGACTCCAGTTACTGGCCTTTGTAGATATAATGCTATGCACCAATGGAGCGCTATAGAATAACAATCTGCTTTGCTCATTAGCATAGTTACATTTACACTTGAGTCACTTTGGATTGACCCTGCTGATTCCATTAAGTGTTATAGGTTAAGGCCCATTTGTACCGAGACATAATACAGAAACTGTCTTTGATACTGAACAAACAAATTGATTAGTTAAATCTACAGTGATTTTTAATAATAAGAGGAAAACAAAATATGCATCACGTTAAGGTTTCTTCTGCCTTAAGGGAAATTGTAGTGTTTGCAAATCATGTGTGTGTCTTCAGGCAAGTCATTTAGATTGAAATCCCTTAAAAGGCAGTGGGCTACTTCAGTTTTCATATTTCATCAAGCAGGCTTTGGCTCGAGCACTGAGGAATGAGCTGGTAAGTTGGATCATTTTGCAACAGTTTTTCAAGAAACTTCACAAGGTTTAGCTTCAGGAATGGTTTGTGAAATGTATAAAAGTATTCTATTTGACAGGCAGGCCCGACATGTTCACTCTTGTTTACCTAGATAATGAGCCTTTTACTCTTACTGTGTGTCTGATTTGTTTCCTCTCCCTTCAACTCCTCTTCTTACCCTGAGTTAAGTTTAACATTTTTGCTCGTCTTCCTGTCTCCAAGGGAGTAAAGAAACTGAGACGATTTTGTCTTTCAGGCAGTGGATGAGATTAATTTGGGACGGTTCATCCCAGCTGTGCCCAGCTGGCTGGTCAGACTCCAAACAGCCTCTAAACAGAGGAGCTCTTTATTCTTGTAACCTCAGCTGAGCGCTGATAATCACTCTGGTTTACCATGATGTCACTCTTCCCACTCCCTGCCCTACACAGTCAGTTCGCCACTGACCTTCACTGAACTCTGACAAAAAAAACAAGTGCCCGCTGGCAGTATTGGTCAGAATAAGTTATTTATTATAGCATTTATTCATTTATGCTTTGAATTAGTTTTCTCTATTAAATGTTCTATTTGCAGCTACACAAAGAACTTCACACATTAGCAACATCTTGTAATGTTGTGAAAAATTTGAACTTCAGTATCCAGAGAACATGTAACAGGATGTCAGTAACACAGTCCAGCTGGTTCAAGATGCTTTCAGGGATTTTGGTCACTCTTTTGAAGACATTTTATCTTAGCTTACCATGCTGGACTGGAAACAGATTCACACAATCCACCAACCAGTTTCGTACAAAAAAGACAAAAATGTAAAAACTATTTGTGGTTTTAGCTATTTCCCCCGCACTACACCACATTAAAATGAATGGGAGGATTAGTGTCTTCATCGCAACGCCTGATTTATTGTGAATGCAGCCACACCCAACATAAGAATTATATTTGTTAGAAAAAGAAAAAAAAAAGTCTCTGATAAGACATGTTTTCTTTGACATTTCACTGCAGAGCAGCTTTAATATTTCTTTGAAGCTAACAGGTCTCACTGTTTTCCAAATAAAGGCCTACAAATTCTTGGACCATGCATTCTTGGAAGCATCTGGAACATGACACTGCCTTTCACAGCCAAGTCTGGAGTGTTTCAACAACACATCACCTGGGTGGTCACTGTGTGTCATGGCGCTCTATGGGTAGAATACATGGGAAGATACCAAGAAAAAAAACATCAAAATAATTCTCTTTTGTCTCAAAAACCATGCAGACACAACAAAACGTGTTGCCTCTAACACTGCTGGAGGAAGCTCTCTTCACGCTGATAAGGACTTTAGACACTGAAAGAATGTCAATACGTGTGAGATTGTGTGAGATGAAGTCGTGTCAAAACTTGCTTGTTTCACTAAATAGCCGCATCATTCTTTGCTTGGAGATTTATGGAATCATTGCACCCAATGAGTGATGTCTTTTTTAATGACTTTAGCATGTTGAAAAATGTCTTGCAGGCCTGGCACGCTGCCAGGATCTTGTAATCTTATTCTCTCTTTGTGAAAGAGAGCAAGTCTGAGGGGATTTTAACTGACTGAAAATATCTCATCCTGCCTATCTTACCTCTCACTCCTTAAGTGTTTCAATATCCCATCACTTGTCAGTTGAAAAGACCCACATCTCCTCTTTGCTTTCCATTTCCTCTCTGAAGTATCAATCTCATTCCTTATTTTTTCCAAGTGCAACATAAGCAGAAGACAACACTTACGATTCAGGGCATAGTGGTTGTTTATTTCACCTATAGTCCAAACCATACAGCTTTGAGCATTTCCGTATCTATACAGCTCAGATTGAAGCCTCTTGTCGAAGGCTTTCTGTCAGGTAAGAATGCAGCCACATAAAATAGTTTAGCCAGAGGCGGTGTGCTGACATTCCATTTCAATAATCGTTTAAAGCTGAATGTAATGAAGGCAGTCGGTCGAGAATAACTTGACCCAAGCACTGAAATAGCAGTGCAATCCATTTGGAGGATTTCGATTTTGAAACAAGTTGAAAACCCATACGTTATGTGGAGAGGTGAAGGTTAATAGCTTCAGGCTCGTCTGTGACAGATCAAGAGGAAGGAGAGCGAGCAGCTTCCTTTACTGCAGTGAGCTGCATGTTTGATCACATCCAGCTCCATATCTGTACTTACTTTTCCTCTTTCTGATTCTGGAGGAGGTGTGCAGGTCAGGTTGGGGTCAGTGGCGGAGCATTTCTCCTGGAGCTGCTTCAGATTCTGTGGGTTGCTCAAGGACATTTGAGCAGGACATCTGAGGTCATTGGGGATCAATCCAAGTGTCAGTTACAAGGCAGCCTCTCCAACAGTCCTCCACCCTGCTTTTATTTAGCAACTGCCGTGGGAACGTTTAGGGGAGTAATTTCCCTGTCAACATCTTATTCTGATAACAGCTGACCCTGAGAAAAGAAAGATTTCTACTGCATTAACACCTCAATACAGTCCATTTATTCCATACAGTGAGACGGAGGCAGTTTAATGGAAAAAATAAATTCCATCCCACAAAAGTATCGACCTTCTCCTCCTACATGAAGCATTCGACATTGGTGTAGATGCATAACTCAACTGGATACTGGATATAGACTGTCATTTGTACTTCTATTATAAAAACTTGGTAGGCCTTGTCATGGCCTTGGTATGTGAAGCTGCTCATTGGTATGTTGACTGCAACAACTCTACAGTATGTCTCTGCAACAGGCTCACTCTTATTATTTAGTGACTGGTAATTAGTTTGTGTTGAATTGATTAAAGTTACCACGAGGAACTTTCATTTTGGGTTGATTTTGGCGGCCCGTGTGGACAAAAGCGGTAGTGATTCTGAGCACCAGGTTCCCTTTAAAAAAGCCTCTTATTTTAGTGCAGCAGGGTCTGACAGTCTGCACTGCGCAGTCCTGATTCTGGTTCTCCCCGTGCCTTCCTTCCTTCCAGTGGGCCAAGCAATACGGCCTGGGTCTTCAGCAGTGTTTTGTAAGCTCCCAGCGGGGACCGACGGAGACTAATGTTTGACTAAAATAATTTTTTAAAGGAGCCATAAAACATTTCCTGGCTGCAGTGATCAATATTTTCACACGAAAAAGTGTTTGAATGCCACGATAATGCGCCTTAATATAAAATAATAAGGCTTTTAGCGTGCAATAAGTAGCCTACGCCTTTCTTGATTTCCGCGTGTCATTTTTACGCCATCTGCGTATAAATGCTACCGTAATAGTTAGTGATGTAGTATAAAAAGCGAGACAGACCACATATGGTGGGTGGGGAGGTGGATGGGTTCAACAAACACCAAACTTTTAACCCAGAGACCAGTGTTGACCGGTGTTTTGTTTTGTAAGTTACGTTAGTGACGTTTGTCATGTGACGATTGTCATGTTTTTTAGGGATGTTTTTGACGTGTTTTCCGTAGTTGTGTTACGTTGTTTCCATATGTATTTTACTTAGTTCACGTACTTATTTTAAGCCCAACCGTGACGGTTTTCCTAAACCTAAGTAAGTTTTGTTGCCTGAACCTAACTGCGGACGTTACCGCAGTTGCGTGGCGTACAAATGACACGCGGAAAGAAACGTACAAATGACAAATGAGAAGGCTAAAATGCGTCTTCATGACTCAGAATGTCCATGTACTGTCTTGATATTTATACGCCTTCCCACGAGACCGGGTTGAGTATCTCTAAATTTAACACTATTCATTCCAAAATATCAGACAAATTCAGTTGTCCTCTAAATAATACTCAAAGCAATACTCTTAATACAATAGGATGACTAAAGCTCTCCATTGAAGCTCATATTGATGGAATTCTTGTATGGTTCACAACTCTTCTCTGTTGTGGCAAACTTTGAGATGCAGAACGTTTAAAACAGAAGCAAAATCCCTCAGCATTTACATAATAACATGTCAGCAAGTCGACAATGAACATGAAATAGCATTGCAGGTTGTGGTCAGAGAAGAACCCTCTGAACCCATGAGGTAGAGACATCTAAAGCCGTGGCGCTAGATTAAAGGGATGAGCACTCGTGCTAAAAAGCGGGGTGAGGCCTCTCCATGGACTGGCATCTCAAACATCTGCTCGCGGAGATATTCGGGGATATCAAACAGTTGTGAGCCGAATATGTCACATTCTATATTTAGAGATCTTGTGATGAGAGAGGTGTGGCATGTGGAGCCGGCAGCAGTCTCTGAATGAGACTACTGAGGATGATCGCTGATATGATTCCCATGATGTGTCCCATGACGGGGAAATGATTTTACTTTTATTTTTCATATTTTATTTCTATATTTTCAAGTAACCTGATTAAGAAAGAAACATAATGAGGTGCAACCATAATAAGCTGTATAATAGTTCCAAATCTAGTGATATCTCCTTAATGACTCAGTGGTTGGTGATAAAACAGTTTTTCTGGTGCACAGTAAAAAGTTTTCCATGTACGTAATGATGATTGCCGTTATAATGCTGCAATACTTTTCCTTGCAGTAAAGAGCTCTGCTCTACTTGGCGGCGTTATGAGCATGTGATGTCCACTTCTCTAAAATATCTGAAACTGGCAGTCAAAGCCTTCATCTCAGACCAAAATAACAGGTCACAAGATTCAAGTGAACTACCACTTTTCTCGACAGGTTTCTAGGTCAGAAATGTTTACCGTTAGTATGTGCACCAATACAAAAAGAGAGAATATGGGTTTGTTTTCACCCAAAGACGACAGCAGAGCATTTTTAAGGTCTAACAGTGCCTTCTTTTAAAAGCACACTCAAAACATATCTTTTTTTTGCACGCTTTTAGTTGTGTTTAGTGTGTAGTTAACGAGGTAAAACTTTTATTTCAGAGTCAGTATTATTATTGTTATTATTCCATGTAATACCTTCTTATCTTATATATTCTTATTTAATATTTTTTGTCATATATGATCTTTGTCTATTTTGTTTTTATTTGAAGAACATTGAGTCTACGCCATGAAATGTGCTATATAACTAAAATTTGATTGATTGATTTCACTGATTAATAATCCATTTTGGTTGGAAAAAACAAACAAACAGTTAGACTATAATACTAAATGTTGTCACACGAAACACTCTACATGTGCCATAGAGCTTCTGGACATGTGCTGTTGGCACTATAGTTTTGGACTGTGTAGACTCAGCTGATGACCAACGGTCCATAAATCACCTCTAGTGGAAAACATCCCAGCAAACAAATGAGGAGCCACAAGCCACTTTGTTACGCTGACAGTATTAAACTGACACAAGCATGTGCAGCCACTGCGTGGAGGTGTGAACAGCCTGAAGAGAGAGGCACCAAACATTCCTCACCTACCCCATTCCTGACTCGTCTATCTGGGGTCAAAACTGTCCCGGCAGCACTTTGAACTTGGCTGGGCCTCTCTCATGAGCTATAGAAAGATCTTAAGTCATAGAAGAGGCATTTACTGTATATTCTATACCAGGGATGGGCAATAAAGCCATGCCTTAGAGGCACGGAGGGTATCTATATGTTTTCAGTCAATCCAAAGATCACAGCAAGGAATATCATGGATTACATTCTCCTCTCTGGTTGAGAGTTTAGATTATTGTATAATAAAAACCTGCTGACCTGCAGCCATCCGTGGCATGTGACTGTCTTCCTGCTTACAAATTGTAAAATTAAACTCTGCAGGAGTCTGTGAGGTTTGTGATGTTCATATAACCGCTATGCAATGATGGTAAAAATGAGAGTTTATTTAAATTGCAGCAACATCTTTAGTATGTTTGATAGTTATTGCATTTATAAGTCACACTTTATATATATATTGTGTCCACTGACACAGCATACAATACTGTCCTGGTTAAAGGTGCTATTGATACCATTGATAACATTCAGCCACTAGATGTTGCATTCTCCCTCCCCCCTTCCATTGTATTTACTTCACAACAAGTGGTTACCAGGATCTTAACTTCCAACTTTTTTTCCACGCCAACTGGCAACTTGATCACTGGTGACACAGAGATACCATGTGATACCAACGTTGTTTTACTATTGGCTTACAAACCTTGTTAGAAGTGGGAACCAAATGTCAGATATCTTCCGCACAGAAAAACAAAACATTCATTTTGGACCCGTCAACATTTTTTAAAATGATTAATTTAAAATATATATGTATATAAATATTTTAAAAATTAATAATACATCACAAATCGTTTAGGAAGATGCTGAATAAAATTAACATCATGATGTGATGTATTATTAATTTTTAAAATATTTGTCTTCATACGAATTTTCAATCAATAAAGACCATTAAAGACAGACTGTTGCATCTTATGTGTCTTCAGTACCATCTGCTATATTTTTCAAAATAAACCTATATATATTGTTGCTTCAGCAAAGTTAATATAGCCTACCATATATCTCTTCTTGTGCAGAAAACATTTCATTTTTTTCTGGAAAATTTGATTCCCCTCATTTTGTCAGCATTCGGATAACGAATGTTCTGGTTTTCATAAAGTCCAATAGTTTGGTATCAACCTGTGATAATCTAATAAAACAAAGAGTATATTTATTCATGTGGAATTGTTTGCAAACATTTGCATACCCAGTGCTCTGTGCTTTGGTTGATTTATTGTCCGATAGTGGCTTGTTTTCACACACTGACCTCCAACAGAAGAGCTACAGCAGTAAATCTAAACCTGGTATGCCAGGCTTTATGATGAATATGCTATTCTGGCTGCATAGAGGAGAAGCCAGGTGCTTACAATGAGCACTGGGAAACCATGGCCTTGCTCACAGCACAGCTCTCTTTACAACTAAAAACATCCATAAATCTGAACTTTCCAGACTTTTTTGCAAACAGCGTGAGAGGATGACTCGACTGTTTTCAAAGGAAATGTCACTGATTGAAGAATATGACGACTTAACAGTTTGTGGGGGAGATACAAAACAAGTTATTATGAAAGGAAAGGGACAGAGTTCAGGTTTGATTTTTTATCAGTTTTGATCTGTTTTCAGAGAAACGTATTAAGAACAAGAGGAACAAATAAAACATTATTACTTCAGCTCACTGTGACTCTGAGCCCTTCTGTATGAAAGCTGTTACTGTTCTGTGAAACTGCTCATCATTGGATTAAACTAGGCTGTAATATAAATCCAGTGGGTGGAATACTTTCTTTTTCTGTCCGGTCTGTGAAAATGCCTTTATTACATTCAAGTTACTCATCAAATCACATAATTTTCCATTGAAATGATAATGATAAATATACAGTATTAAGCTTGAATGTTCGTTCTTGACCCTGAAAATACAAACGACAAAAAAATGATTATCATTAAAGTTCAATGGTTCTTTTTTTCAAACATCTTGTGGCCTTTCTTATATAATCTTATTTTGTAAAATGAATGGTGGCAATAAAAGATCATACATACTGCTACATAAAAAAAATAATGAATAGTGAAGAGTAATATTCTGGGTTCACAGACCTGCTGCTGGCAATATGAATGTCTTTTTAAGACTCTTTGAAAAACATACATTTTCATTTTTTCCATTAACAGTATACAGTGACTTTATGTGCTTCACGGAGCAGAGGAATAGTTTTGAAAAATATGTTTGGCTTCTTATCTAAAAGATATTCTTCCACTTCCTATGAGTCTTCAGATGGGGCTTCACCTCTTCGACCTGCATGAAGAAGGAAAAGGAAAGAACGTGTCGCCACTGTGGCTGAGGGCTGAGGCAACTCTCCAAACTAAATCTTCCATGGTGAATGTTACCCACTGCTGCAGGAATCCAAACAGGAACAGCCTGGCCCGGGCTGGGCAGGCAGACTGAGCGGGCCAGAAAGGAAATGACTGAGACCAGCCTCGGGGTGCGGCGGGTTCAGTGCCCAGTAGTCTCTGGCATCACAAGACGAAAACATGTTGAACAGGAAGATTGTTAGTTTGCGTTTCAAAGGCTGTTGTATTGACTCATAGAAATTTGCTGTAAAGGGAAAATGTAACAGATGAGATTTTTATATGTTTTCATGTCTTCTGAGGCGAAGTTTGAAAACCTGTTTACCTTCAGTTGCTGGTCTAGTCAGCTAGTAGTTTGTTTCAGTCACAGATATTTTGTGATGCATTGCTCTGTTTATTAGTAGCTGCAGGGGTGCCCCATTTTGAGACCCTCTAATTTTGTATAATACTCTTTGTTTATGTTGTTTGTATTCATGCACATTATTATTTTACAAATTCATGATCTCATATTCTTTATTTTCAATATGGGAAGAGGTCCGCTGAATGAGATGACAGTATGACCTCTTGACCTCTTCTGTCACAACTGTCTCACCTCTATTTTTATGCTCTCCAAATAGGTGCAAAATAAATATTAAATTAAATTAAATACTATACGACATTTAGAGAGAAGCAGCTGTAAACATCTGAACATCAGATGTCAACAATACCAAAGTGGTTCAACACATAAAGTTCGACACATAAAGAGGAGGCTGGGTCGTGGAATAAGTTGCATTGATTTGGCATGACGGCATCAGCAGAATAATATAATGAGAACTGTCAGTCTATACACCTGTATGTATACAGTATTGTTGCATCAGTAAGCTGATCGTTGATCAGCGGATTTATCAATGAGCAACTGATGCTAAATGGAAGAGCTGATGCAGATCAGTAAAGACAAAGTGTAAAAAAATACATCTTACAACTTTAACTGAAAGAAAAAAATATGATTATTATTGTTATTATTATTTAAATATATGGCATTGTGGTAGGCAGTGTACAGTTATGCTACACTACAGAACAGTCTTCTACAGTATGAGCACATATCCTCCGTAAACACAGGAAAACAGTGCCACCCAGAGAATTTCAAACAGAAAATCTGACTAAAACCACATCACAGTACCGACCACACAGTGACTAAAGCCTGGGGTTTCCATCTTCAAATTAGTAGCTTCTATTTATTTGGTTTCTTTACATTGTATTAACAGCTGCAGACAAAAATATCCTCTCAAACACTGATAGTCTTTGTAGAGCTAAAGATGTCCTGCAGCTATGTTAAATATATCAACACGTGCCTCTGATATAGCTACATACCCCAGACCATTGAGAATATGCCTGTTGTTGATGTGGCACAGTAAAGTCAGTCAATACAGGAGTGTCTGTGTTGAAGCTGAAGCAACTCACTGAAGCTGCTTCAGTAGCAGCATGGGTTTAATACAGTTATCAGGTTATTTTGGTGACAGGTCTGGAGTTCTGAGATGATTTTATAAGAGCTACTCTGCTGCTCTCTAGTGGCTCTTTTATAGAAGCACCATGAAGGAAAGGAGCTGATTTGAAAGGTCAGCGAGCATGTTGAAACAGGATCAGATCAGACTTTAGAAGTCTTTGAGTCAAAGTTAGGTTAATTCAGGTCTTATGAGTGCAAATAAATGTGAGAATCAACATATACAAATGTGTGCAGCACCTGTGATGAGATGTGCAAATAGCGAGACTTTATTAATTTACACAGGTGTTTAGGGGCCATTAGAGTGTGTATTATTGAGTTCCTGGGTAATGCCAGTTTTGAGACCATCCCCACCCGATCATTGGTCATCTGTTAATATACTTAAGGCAACATTTGTTTACATTTTTCTGACCTCTTGTACTTGTGTAATTGTAAAGAGGCAGCACCGCAAAAAAATCTAATGGAGGATGTCAGGGTCGATGGATGTACCAACGTGTTGGACTCTAGAGACTGTGGTTTGTATGCTGTCTCCAACAGCCAACTTTAGTTTATCTTAACCATGACCACAAACCTTCCCTGACTTTAACAATTAATATTTTGTGCCCTAAAACAAATCTTAGAAGAGACAGAAAACTATTTTTGCATTAGTGATATGATTTATTTTGGAAAGCAAAGGCAGACTATTTTGTTTTTATAGGGTTGTTAACAGGTATACACTGAAATCACCAAATGCAATATGTTTTAAATGATACTCATTGTCTGCGTATATTATATTTTCATGCCAAAATGTCAGAGAATTCAAAGTTTAAAAGGGTACATATGCTCATTTCCAGGTTTATACTTTTTTTGTATTTTGGGTTTCTATAGAACATGTTAACATGCTTTAATGTTAAAGGAAAGCACATCATTTTTCTCATACTGTCTGTCTGAATATACCTGTATTCTCCCTCTGTCTGAAACACTCCGTTTTATTTTGGTTTGTGAGAAAAATATGGTTCACCTTTGCAAAGGTAGTTCTCAAGATGTGGGTGATACATTCTAATAATGAGCCTGCATGTGACATAGGAAGGGGAGCCAAATCTGAATGACTTGTTGAATCACATGTTTTCTGATCTAGGCAGCCCACAATAAAACTGACTAGGTTGTCTTATTTCTCAGTTTGTAGGTTGGTAGGCACTCCAGATACCCAAATGTATGAGCACAAACACCGAAAAAGTGAGTTTCATAATATGTCCCCTTAAATTTTGACAAGATGGAAATGCTTTGGTCCATTATGTCAATCTGCAGCCCTTTAAGACATCAGTATTCACTACAGTGGCAAAATAAACTCATTAAACCTTAAACTGAAGAATTAATTCACAAAGAAAGCATAAATACTTAATAAGAACAAAACAAACCACTTCAGTGTGTCAAAAAAATAAAAGTGTATTTTTTCACCATCCATAACACACATCTGGGGTTCAGACAGGGTGACGTGTCAAGCGATTTAAATCGTCTGAGTGAAATATCTTGATTATGTATGTATGTATTATGTATCCCATTAAAGCAACTACACTATCAATATTAACAACTCTTGTATGTTGTGCTTTCTGATGAGCAGATGCATTATTCAATCGTCCTGCTCCGCCCCCAACATTTCCAAACATAAGTAATGAAGTAAGATTTTAATTAGCATGCAGACATGCCATTGTTAAAAGCATATCACGGTGTATATGCAAATAAATGTGATAAGTAAGTATAAGTATCACATATAAAATATCAGGCTGGAGCTGTGAGTGCTTTCCTTTGTGCAAACACTGGGGGGAGCAACAGGAGCAGGAAGTGAATAACATTGATTGAGAAGAAAAAGAGTGGCTGGGACTTAAACTGTTCTACATAATTTAGGTGAACACACCACTTAAGAGCTATTCTAAGAACAAATAACAGCTTACATGTATATAATGGGCTTTCTTATGAGGTCAAATAGTCCAAATAGGCTTGTAATTTTAGATTATGTATAAAAAAAGTGTAATACAAATCTGAATGCACATAGAATAACATTAGAGATGTCTTTGTCGGGTTTAGTAACCATGCTACATGTTGCATTACTTGCTGTGTTAGCCTTACATTTCCCTCAGGCTCCTAAATGTGCCTTCTCTTGTGTGTATGCTCAGTCCGAACTGATGAACTGCTGCTTCCCGAGTGTCTACTGAAATATAATACTGTAGAAATAACTGCTGTGTGTTTTTCATCAGCGCTCTCTCTATCTGCACCAAATCACTTTAGTGATGGAGTGTTTCTTGCACTTGTGGGATCGTTTCCATAGCAACCACCTAGATGTGGGAAGTCGTGTCTCAGACCTGCACGCACATGCGCACTCACAGCTCCCCTCACACCTCACACACAATGTGAACGGTATCCTTGAGTTCTGTCTCTTTTGTGGATGTCTGACTCAACCGTCTCGGAATTAGTAGAGTGAACAAATATCTGCACAATGCTGATAATTTGGTATATACTGTACAAGAAGTAAAGGTTACAAAAAGAATCTTATGTACTTGAACAAAATGATTACATGGTGCAAAAAGTTTAAGAGGGTGAAAACAAGGATTTCAGTCATCAGACAACCATCAGTGTCACATTCTAGGGGTTGTTTAGAGTACTGCAGGGGGAATGTGAGATTTGCTTTAAATGTTAATTAAAAAAAAATAACATAAAATGTAAATGTAAGTTTGATAAACTATACTGTATATTCAATATTCCTATTTTCAAAAAAACAAAAGGTCAGGAGCGCTTGGAAGTTCAAACAGAGAGGTGCTGTTTGGTGGGGAACACAAAAGTTCACAAAAGAAGAAAGGTCTAAGGCACTCTTCTGGCAAAAAGTTAAAAAGCCTTTAATCAGATGGCTATTTCATTGTGAAATGCTAAAAACACAGACAATGTTGGTACAACCATCAGCACAAACAGCCATCTTCATGCTGCAGCTCTCAGCACACAGTTTCCCCTCTAGTAACCACAAGATGATTGCAAACACCTGAGCAAGAAGCCAATAAACTCACATGTGACAAATACAAGGTATAACCACTGGGGGGCTCTACAACATGTCTAGATGGAAAATAATAAAAAGAAATTAAGAAAACATATAAGTACAGACAACAAGATGGAAAAAAATAGATATAAGAATTAAGAAACAAATATGTAGAAAACAATAAGCTGTGGTCTACAATTGATGTATATAAAAGTTTCTCTCTGCAATAATAATTTCAGTTGATCACCAGCCTGAATGTTGTTTTTGATGGTTTAGGTCTTCAACCATAACGCTGTCTGGATTGCTGTTATGCACTTTATAAATCTGCATAACAGCCATAGGGTAATCCAAATGAACTTTTCTGATTGCATACTCGTGTTTAGAGACTCCTATTTCCAATGCAGTCGTGACGTGCCAAAAACTGTCCCATTTTTTTTTTTTGTACCAAAAATGTTTTGCACTGCTTAGATGAAAAAGCTACGCTTGGCTGAAAAAACGTATTTCAAAAGGGTACATTATTGAAAAAAAACAGTGTTCTAGATCAATACAAAGAGGTCATATCGTCCGTACTCGTTAATTTCCTACCAAATCTAATACCACAAAGAAATCCCTTTTGAAAAATGCATTTGACAACAATACATCAGAAGTGTCAACAATTCTGTCTCTGCAGCCACAAAACATACAAAATTATATGTAAGAAAGTGTCCATAATCAGGCTACACATGCTTTGATCTCACTGTATTAAAATCAGTCTCTACAATCCAACATTAACATGCTGGATGCTTTTATCCAAAATGTCCCAATGATTTCACATTACTGTAGCATGGTTGGAACATGGGAGCAAACACAGTCTCCAATGCTCGCAGTGTGCAGTGCCATGTTCTACCTACACAGCTAAACAGGGCCACCAAGAACACTGTGTGATGAAAAATGCATCATTTACACCCACAGAGTGTCTTCTCTCTTGTCTCTCTGTTCATGCGGTTTTCTGACATGAAGCCTTCTCCTCTGGGAGAGGAGAAACTAGAAATACCTCGACCTCCTTGTGTCAAACCCCTCCCGCCTCACAGGGTGAGGCTCTCTGGTGGCCCGGCTGACAGTGACAAACTGACAATGGCTGAATGCTCCACTTCACATCTCTAACCTTTTTCTGAAAATGCATCTTTTGTTTTTTTATTCTCTGTTGAGCCAGAGAGAGAGAGGGCAGAGGTTGACTGAGAAAAATAACTTTTAGCCCTCCAAGGACTTTTTACATGAAGACTTATGGGTTAATGCGACAGACAGGTCAGAGGTACAGGACAGTATGTTGCTCAAGGACACTGAACAGGGCTCACTAGGTATCCAACAAAACAGAAATTGAAACTAAAGTTGATTTATAACCTTGATGTTTTATGATTGAGATGCTGTTTGGCTCTAGCAATGGTAATGTTGGTCGGTCCTTTTGCTGGTTGGTTGGTCCACTACTGAAATATCTAAACAACTTAAACCTTTAACTTCCTCAAGCGCCATCATTAGATCACGAAATATATCCAATACTTTGGTTTATGACCAAATACCTGCTAAACTAATGGCATTGGCCATCCTTGGCTGTAGCCTTGTAACTAGCATGCTAACATGCTGACCTAAGAGAATGAACATGGTAAACATTATACCTGCTATATCAGCATATTAGAATTATCGATGGAAGCATGTTAGCATGCTGTCATTAGCATTAAGTACAAAACAGGCGGCAACTTCCAGTTTTGAGCAATGACTTAAACTTGACTCCTCTGGCTGCAAAAAGGAGTCAGATTGTATCATAGACTTTATATAAGAAGTGGACATAGTCACCGTGATGTCACCCATTGGTGCGTGGACTGGCTGTTTGCTGATTTGGCTGTTGCCATGTTGTTTTTTTTGCAACCAGAAGTGACATGAGAGGGTGGAGCTAAGTGCAACCGAACTCTGAATAAGATGTTTTCAGGCAACCAAAATGTTATAATTAACTTTCATGAACTGAAAACACACTGTGAAATGGTTAAAGTTGTAAGATGAAAATGCGGACAACTTCCAGACCGTACAACGACGTGGCAACGATCTGTCAATCATAAGGTAGCAACGCCATAAAGCATACACTGCTTTATGGTCTATTTGACTCTAAATGGGACCATAATGAACATCGTGTTGTATTGAAGAAGACTTGAAACTAGCAATTGAGACCATAAACTCATGTTTACAATGTTTACTGAGGTAATAAATCAAGTGAGAAGTAGGCTCATTTTCTCATAGACTTCTATACAATCAGACTTTTTTTTTGCAACCAGAGGAGTCGCCCCCTGCTGGCTATTAGAAAATATGCAAGTTTAAGGCACTTCAGCATTGGCTTCACTTCTCAGACCCAAAGGTACTGGATTATGTAGAAGTCTATGAGAAAATGACCCTCCGGTCTGGGAGTTGTCCGTGTTTTCGTCTTACAACTTTAACCCTTTCACAGTGTGTGATGTCTTATTCAGCTTTTGGTTGTACTTAACTCCATCTGCTCTTGTCACTTCTGGTTGCACACAAACCAAGATGGCGACGGTCAAAAACCAAGATTGCAACGGCCAATTGCCAATCTACAGGCTTCAAAATGGCAGTTTGATGGCAGTTTCACATAAAATATTTGATGTCTTCCTCCTTGCAGCTGTTTATGGACTTTTTTAAACCTTATACATGTTTTCAACTCGACTATAGTATATCTGACAGTACGGTCCCGTCATCTGACTTTGGGGATGTCAGGTACTTTTCTTTTAGCAGCATGAGTTCAAGATAGGTGTGAGATAATGAGACAGGACACCAGTTGGCAGGCTGCTGTCACCACTTTACACAGATGGTTTGACATAAATGCCTCGTTCCAGGAACTGCAGGGAAATGCTAAATATGCACCCATGAATAGCAGTTTTGATCTCCAGAAATTAATTGCTCCGTATCGGGCTTGAGATGTGTCAAAATGACCCGCTTGCCGATTTAAACAGCAGCAAACGTGCATGTTTATGTGTGGTGGCCCAAAGGAGGATCTGTTATTGTGCAGACACTGGAGGACAGCATGATAAGTTAAAATACTTCAGTTTTTTTTTCACCAGCTCTGATTGTCTTGGATACATTTGCAAAAGCAGCAGCTGGAATAGCATGTTTATTTTCTGAATCACATTTTATTCTGGACAACGTGGGTACGTACTGTCAGAGCTGTCATGACAGTATATTAATCATGTGTCATTCACAGGAGAATATTTAAGTTTTGGTAGCACAGCAATTGGGCTGAGCCACTTGGTGCCACGATGGAAGATACTCATCTTCACAACAAGATACAACAATACAAAAAGGAAAGTTGACATGACTGGTGCGTGCAACGCCTTGAGATGCCTCAAAGGCACATTGTGAAAGCAAAATGGTACAGAAAAAGGTGTCATTGCATGTGTTTTTGACATTACTGACAGCTCATATTGCTGTGTGTTTCATCCAAGAATAGACATGAGACATCAGCCAATTAAATCAGATTTTGAGTAGTGATTCGGACTGGAACACAGCTTGTAATTTAAATGCATGCAGCCTCAATGAGTACCTGCTTCACTTCACACAGGGAGGCAATGTCCGTTAAATACAATTCTTGTTGTAAACTATGATTTCTTTTTTTCCTTTCCAGCGCTGCTGTTTTTGAAGTGACGTCTCGAGAAAACCTAATTAACGCTGGAATTACGGCTCTACAGATTTCATGGTATCCGAGCGAAAAAGGTCCGGGGGGAACTGGGACTGCCGGTAATTTAGCTTGTCTATCAAAGCGCTTTCATCACCTCCCTCTCACCAGCATCCTGCCTCTCCGCTGAGGGTAGAAGCTGGCACTGATGAATGAGATGAAATAACATTTGGACAGTACAAAGTCAGCAGCGGGGGCCTCCCCTCTCCGCTCTCCTCCTCTAGGGACCGGAGGGAATAATAACAGAAGTGGAGATAGTGAGAAAGAGGGAGAAAGCGAAGAAATGCAATACTACGTTAATCTTTCAGAGAAGACAAAGGGAAAACAGAGAGTGAGAGTGACCACAGGGACTGACAGAAAATAAGAGAGAAATTGATTCATAATGACAGATATTTTCTTTTTTAACTTATAGCCTCCTTTAAAACTTTCAACTCCCGAGGACATTTAGGGAAACACTTATTCTCTTTCTTGCCAAAAGTTATATGCGAAGATTGATACCACTCTCATAACTCAGCCAGTGTTCAGTTAGCTTAGCTTAGCATAAAATGCTTATGCGTTTCTCCCTTTTTCTAGTCTTTGTGCTAAGCTAACTGGCTTCTAACTCTCTGCGAGAAAGTGAATAAATCGTGGCCTACCTGGGTCATTACAAACTCACGCTGTGACAAAAATGTTGTTCAACCCACAAAACTTTATTCTAAATTCTAATGGTGTTTTCAAAGATACTAAAGATGTCAGGCTGAATTTGGGGGAATTTTAAAGGGGACATATAAAAACTCACTTTTTCAGTGCTTGTGCACATACATTTGGGTATCTGGTGTGCCTACCAACCCACAAACTGTGAAATAAGACAACCCAGTCAGTGTTTTTGTGGGCTGACTAGATCAGAAAACATGTGATTCAACAAGCCGTTCAGATGTGGCTCCCCTTCGTATGTCATACAGACTCATTAGAATATATCGCCCACAGCTTGAGAACTACCTTTGCAAAGGTGCTCCATATTTTTCTTGCAAGCCAATCAGAGCAGACTGGGCTTCTTCACGAGGGAGGCTTAAAGAGACAGGAGCTAAAATGGAACCTTTAAGACAGAGGGCGAAACAGACAGTATGAGAAATATTATAATGTGTTTTTTGTATATTAAAGCATGAAAACATGTTCTAGTAGAAACCCAAAATACAAGTATGAAACCTGAAAGTTATATCCCGTTCAAATGTAAATTGATGGAATGGTGCATTTATTAAAAACATGGTGTCTTAGGTTTGAAAAGTTCACTAACTCATCATATGGGTTCAACAATGAAGACATTTAAGGGGAAATAAAAGGGTAAAACTAAGGATTAAGGAGTTAAGAAGGCAAGAGCTCTTCAGAAATGGTGTCAAGGAACAGACAAAGTCAAAGTACAAGAAAGACAAAGACATAAATACATCACGAAGGAGGGCAGACAGCAGAGAGAAAGAAAGAGATGTCACAGCTTTGGGGACGCAGGGCAGGGCTGAATCCTTGGATCTGTGGGGGGATCATCCATCATGTCGTCTACAAGTCAGAAGGAGATTGCTTCCTCCCACCTGCAGCACAGCAAACATGATATCATGTTTCATTTACATGCTACACATCTCCTGACATCCAGTGCACCCAGGAAACCCGTATACAGTGAAGACGGGGATCAGGTTTTCATTCCTGTAATATCTAATGTCTCTCTCACAATAAATGAAACAGTTTATTATGTCGTTTTACATTTGGAATTGTTAGAGTTGTGTAAAAGATCGCACCTCAATCCACCCTCACTTTGTATAATCTCCTTATATTATTGGATCATTTAGCTCCATATTAAAAGAAAAACAAACATCTATGTTGCAGGATAGGTTTGGTGACATATTTACTTATTGTCAAGAATCATATGAAAAGAACAAAACCAAATTACTAAGTATAGCTTATTCCAGTGATTCCTATAATAAGGATTGATCAATCAAACGTAACGTAGACATCCAAATCTGGGGTGAACTAGTCAAACACCGTATTAGATTGCTTTGAATAAATGCAATATTCAGTTTCAACTACACACCACAAATAACAACCAGCGTCATCAGGTTATTATAAATACTTCTAACATTAGATAACAGGCAATGCTTTACAGTTTAGACAAATGGATTTACGTTCATATTTATTTTGCTCCTGTGTTCATGTCGAAAAACATCAAAGCATACCCCTCCCACGCTTTATTGTTCCTCCAGCTGCAATTTTATTGATGCTCCATTACTGCATCACATCATCAGTTAACTGTTGGAGAAAAAAAAAAAAATCCAGATATAATGAGTCATCTGCCAAATATGTACTGCTGAGGAACAGTGTGTGCTGCATGAAGCACACCGTGTCAAAGCACCAGCTGTTAATGCATTAAATATCACCCACTCAAGAAGCCTATATAAAGAGTGTGAAAGGAGCTGAGATAAAAGAATGGAGAGAAGGAATGGAGGGAAGGTGGACGGAGAGATCTGAGCAAAAAAATAAATAAAATCTATACATAAATGGTTTTGGGGGAGCAAGGAGGTGGATAGAGATTGGAAGGTGAGCAGATAAAGACACACAGAAAGGGAATAAGAAGAGGAATGCAGACAAAAAGTCAATTTCAACGATGAAGCAAGCACGACATTTGGAGAAAATATCCCCAACAAATGACGCTACAGACACAAATAACCAGGAAGATGTACCAGAAAGATTAAGTACTCTTGACTCTATAACTGATAAACTTTGGTCCACCAGGTTGTGCTGTTGCACTTCAATCCCAGTCAAACAGGAAGCAGTCTTGACCTTATGTGAGGTGGAGGTGGAGGAGGAGGAGGAGGAGGAGGAGGAGGAGGAGGGGGAGTTCACACAGCAATTCTCAAAAGATTTACACAGGCAATGAATCTGAAAAAAAAAAAAAAATACATGTAAGAGGGGAGGTGACAGGACACGGCTGCAATTAAAACCAGATGTCACCCAGCTGAAGACGGCAATAGATCTGAATCAACAGGTCACTGAGACAATATATTAGCATGGGCAAATGCTGACAAAGCAGGGATTGCGTGAGGAAGAGCATAACAAAGAGTGATTGAATTTTGTGGATTTAGGGGGGCTCTATAATTACATGCAGTAGCCCTAAAATGACACTAAACGTGCACTGTTTGATAAACTGAAATAGATGTACAACATGTTTAAAAACTCTCAACAAGGGATAACAGAAGGATGCCTCATAATAATGATGTGCTGCTAAAAGCTGTGAAGTTCATCAAAATTTAATTTGTCTAACAGAACAAGAAGCCTGATTTGACAAGATTACTAATTTATCACACAGATGAAAACTACTGCCACTCCCAAAACAGGAACTTGTGAGGTCAAAACTGAAAATCTATTTGTTCACTGCAACCCACTGCAACTTGTACAGTATATTTATCATCAATAATTAAAGGCCCGAAAAGGAAATCCTTGAATTCCAAATTACAGTGATTTTAGGAGACGTGTAAAACATCTCCTTCGTACTCCAACGCCCGGGACAAACCCAAGCTTGTTAATTACATAATGTGCTTATAAGTAGTGCTTCTCGCTGAACTTCATCTTTGCTGAATGGTAATGAAACAAGCCTCAAAGTGCAAAATCTAATACCGGTAAGTATAGTAATGTGTAGACGTAATGCTTTTTGTGATGCATTAATGTGTCAGATTTTATGGTTAGTGGTTTTCATTTCTTCTCTGGCCAAATACAGACAACATAAACAAGACATTCCTAATGCAGCTACTTTGGATGTATTTTTCACCTACTGTATAATAGTTACAAGAAATGCTGATGGTTTTGCTGTCAGTTCCTGAGAATGTAATTTAAAAAAAAGCTTCTATCCAGATTAATCATCTGCGCTGACATTTGACAGTCATACAGGAAATAGTCTATCAGAAAACAATATTTCTCCACCATCAGTCGCTCTCAAACTGCTACTCTTGCTCTTATTCCTGCTCTCTCCGCCTACACATGAATTCTACAGTAGCTGAATACAAGTCTGGCATGTTCTCCGGGGGAGGTTGAAGAGCATTGTGGGAGATGTAGGATAGTAGTAGACAAGACAGGTTGAGGGAATGTGGCTATAAATGAGGATTGCATCAATAACCCAAAACACAATCTAATGGGATTAATACTACAGGGAGCATTTATCTGTTGATCTTGATATTGGATATGTACAGTATGCATTATTTATTATGCTTTTAGCTATTAGGACACACTGATAACACCAATGTGGATAATTGCTTTGAGGATTAATTTCACTTTTACAAATGCATTTGTGTGCATCTTTTTGTTTACTTTAGCAATAATAGGCAATTTATTTAACGCTTTTCCATTCCGCCCTCTTTTTTAGAGGGGTAGGGGTGGGGGACAGGAGATGTTCAGGGGTAGATACAAAGTCAACAGTAGATGTGACATAGAAGTGGTGTACATCATCTGAAAGCTGGGAACCTGACAGTTAATTTGAGGTGCAGCTCAGCACTGTGCGTCAAGGTATTCTAAGAAATAAAAATCAATACATTTATGTCAAAGTGTATAAGAGCATAGAACATGATGATATACGTTTTTTACACAGATTTAGTGCTGAATTTATAATTTTTTTTACCTTTCAAGATTGCTAAAAATGATCAATAATCCCTCCAAAATACAACATTAAGACACCAAGACCTTGAGGAACACCATAGAAAAAGCCATGCTGTGATTTGGTATAAAACACTTTTGACTTTTGGAGATTTCTGCAAGAATTGCATTTTTCGGCGATTGGATAGCGAGCAAAACAAATGGGAACTTGGTGAAGTAATTTGGCCCCCTTATCAACATAGTCAACAACATGGTGCCTCTGAAACAGCTCATATACTTCAAAACCATTAGCACCCAATTGCAGCAATTTGCGTCAACAATCATAGCATATAAAAGTCATAACTCAGTAAAATCTGAACACACAGACATGATAAACATGCTTTCCTATTCAGCGAAAACAGCGAGTCGATGTGAATATCTTTATCTCTGATGTTCATTGCGAATAAATGTCAATGAATCCGAAAAAAAATACGCTCCTCCTAACTCCAGAATAATATTTTTAAATTCTTGAGCATCAAAGTAAGCCAGTGATATTTGTCTGTAGATCCATGAGTACAATGTAAACAGGAAGTGCTGTTAGCAAATTTGGTATACTTTCAATGCTGACAATTTTCCATTACTATTAACTTATTTTCACAGAATATATATTTCTGTTATAGATTTAGTGGAAGTCATTCTGCTCATCTCCATGATTGCAGACATTTTGAAATGGTGTTGTGTTTATGATCCAAGAAAATTTCTAATAAATATGTTTATTGCATTTTTATTGCATGACATAAATAATAACAAAAATGGTATCAGCTGAAATGACCAGATAAATGATTGGCTATTCGAAAACATTTCAATACTGTGCATCCCAAATTTAGACTATTTCATGCTGTGCTACCACTTAACGCTGATTATAATGCTTCATGCTGCGCAAACTAATGAATTCAACCCATCTGAAAGCCAATTTAAGGGTAAACAAAAAACCCTACCCCTGTATGTGCTGTTCATCCGTCTCAGATGAACCTGGATATTGACTGGCTGGCTACCTGCAGACTCACACAGAGAGGTGAAGAGGAGCTGCTACACAACACAGCACCCATGCTGAGCCCCCCCTCTGATGCACACACACACAAACACCAGACAGAACACACACTGGCCTCACGGACTCCGACAGCTATACTTGCTGCCATCCCATAATATTACCCCTGTGGGATACTTTGAGACTCACAACCACCCACCTCCAACAGCTCAGGCTGAAGACACGGGGAGGTGAATCGAGGTGCCGAGAGAGTAGCTGCAGAGTTGTGGTCTCCAGAGACGGTGAGCTGATACAATCGACTCCTCCTGTCACTCTCTTGCCTCCACACACACACACATGCACTACCTGGAGGTCAGCGAGTGGACTGGCTGAGAAATGGTTGCCTTACCAAAGCATGATGTTGATTAAATTAACTCCCACTGTTACACACTCTCTCCCACAAGACATGTCACTCCCACCGGAGAGGGAATTAGACCAGAGAGAGAGAAGGAGAGAGAGGCAGAAATGTGGAACCGAAAGTGACAAGAGAGACTGAGATGGAGACAGAGAGAGGCTTAATCATTTTAAGGATAAGCTGTTTGAGCTACTCAGCCACATTCTCTGCAGCTGAAGCGTCCAGTCAAAGACAGTCAGTGGAGCCGGCCAATCAGCACAGAATGATGTGACATTTCTGCAGGGAGTTGTTGGACCACTGAAACCAAATCTGCTCCTTAAGTGGTTTGATTACAGATGCCACAAAATGTTGAAAAGTTGCTGTAGGAAACGTTGGCAGCTGGCAGCTCTAGAGGTATGAAAAAAAACCCACCAACATCAGTCAAATGTGCGCAGGTCGCTCATGTTCACCAGCTCAGCTCGTCTGTGATGTTTTTACACCAAAGGGATGAAAGAGGTAAAAAGATCTAACGAGGTTGAGCTGAGCTTTTTCTGGATGGGACGTTCTGATCGCTGCTGGTTAGGAGATCGGTTTTAATTTGTCCTTCATTGTGGGGAAATCACAGTCTGTTCTTGATGAATTAAAGTTTTAATTGGAAGAGATGCAACACAGTTTTCCATTGCAGAGCTATACTTCAGTGTGATTCCGACGGGATGGTGGAATTTTCTCACAGAAACATTTTATAGGCCAATCATGCATAACTCTGCTGGGAAACTTGTGTAAAACTTGTAGACTCTCAGTGATGTTAAGTATGGAAAAAAAGCTGAACATCTGATACACCTGGAATCAGAGGCCTGAATAACACACACCTACAGTAAAATTCATTGTCCAAATCAATCAAATCCAGATTGTCCCACTGCTTGAGAACACAGTCATTTACATACAAATGGAAAAAAAAAGATACGCAGTCACAAAACTGGAAGTACCCCTACTTTATGCCCCTGTCGTGGATGGTGTGTTAGGCTACCATCGCAAGATGGTCTCTAGCTATATTCTAGTTTTATTTGTACAGTTTACGTTAAGGACCAGTGTGTCACAATTAGCGGCAGAAATGGAATAAATTAATAAGTACGTTTTCATTACTTTAGAATGAGCCGTTTATTTCTACACAGGGAGCGGATTCTCTCCACGGAGTCCGCAATGTTGCACCGCGATGTTTCTATAGTAACCCAGAATGGACAAACCAAACACTGTTAACTTTTCCTGCTTGGGCCGGAGTCGGTCACTTTACTCGCTCCTGTTGCTGCCGCTCTCTCTCTCTTGCTTCACCACTCACTTCCCATGTACACACACTACGCACTGGAGGGCCATTCGTGTTTTCGCGTCAGCCACCGTAGCTCTCCAACACGCTTTGCACACAGGAGAGGCTTCAGTTGGTTGCAATCTCCTCACCTCACCGCTAAATACCGTCAGTTCCTACACACTGGACCTTTAGAGGATATTGATATATAATTTTTTCTGGTTTCAAATTTGGATGTCTATTTATATTCTGTAGTAAAGACTACCTATTGCTTAAAGCAGCTATAATCAATATTTCAAGATTAACAGTGGGTCCCATGACTACTTTATGTGAAAGTGATCATTTAGATGAACCCACAGAGAATTTTCAATCAACTCTGCAGATTGGTTTTCCGGCCAACAACTTAGTTGTTTTGAAAATTGAGAAATCTGCAATAAACCCACTTTATGGACTTTATTTCTATGGTTATGGTGATTGCCCTGTGAAATCATTGATATAAAACACTGGTCCATAATGCAATCTCAGTGAGTGGCTGTTATCCTGAAGTTGTGCCAAAACAAAAATCCAAAGAATCTAAAACAAAAAGTTTGCAGAAAGTGCAGCTTTCTCCCACTTCCAAAGATCAGAACAAAGGCCGGGGTGGCATTTCACTTCATTTCAAGCTAAACACATGATTCATTTTCTACTGAGAACATTATTCAAATGCTCTACGGAGTGGGTGCCAGCGAAATCAGATAAAGTCCTAATTATATGCTGCGATTTCTGTCTTCCAGCCCACTCTGTTCTTATACAGCAGCAGCAGGGAGAAGTTCTATTGCAGCTGGGAAATGAGAGAAAAAAAAAATGGGGAGCAACAGATCTTTCAACAGCATATTCATCTTCTTAAGTTTTACATAAATATATTTAGGGACACCATATGGCATCGGGTGATCAATCAGTACCTGTTCAAGTATCTGATCCTACTTTCTTCCTTTGCACTGTATATGGAGGTCCAGTTGTTAAACTTTCTTTATGGAGAACTATGAAAAATCCTTGATGTATTTTGCACTTTTACAATTTAAAAGAAAATCCAAAGAAGTCGTCAGCAACAGATTCCAACTGTGGCTTTGTTGAGATCCTTTTCTTATCTCCGTGGCAGTGATGCCAGTGCTCTGCCAAGGCTTTCTCAGTGAATCCTCTATAATTAAAAGTGAGGCAGTTCATTTAACAAGTCCCTTTTTTACAGGAGGCCTTTAATGCAACGCCATTAGGCTTCCGCCACCCACTCTGCACGCTGTAAATACTGAATGCCCCTGCTCGCTTGCTCCTCTATTGTGAACCGTGGTTTCATCATCCTTTAAAATAATACTTCTCTGTCTTTTCTCCTACAACAAAGGATGCCTTTAGCCTCACAACCTTCACTGTCTCCACACTTCTTTGGCTTTCCTTGAACCTTCTGGAGCCTTGAAAGCACATTTCCCTCCTTTGTTTCGTGTAATACTTCAAATGCAGAATGATTATCTGTACTTGAATCTGTCGACATCACAGGTACTTTGATTTCTCACACCTGTTTATGAGAAACTGTTGACTCAAGATAGTATTTTATTCCACATGCCTATGCCTCACTTTATTTTGCTACCAAGTTGCTGTCGCCTTCAGGAATTTTATGAACCAGACGGTCTGTTGCCCATGCTTCGTCTTCATTGGAGATAACAAACAGCCTGTAAATAAGTTAAAATAAATTATAATAATCTTGGCGGGAGACTGTGAGTTTTAGGAAAAGCTCAAAGCCAACATATTAAAGTCCCAGCGCTAACTTTATGACAGCTGGTGAGCCAGAAGTTCCTTTGCATCCCACCTGTCATGGATTGACGCCAAGTCAAAGATCGGATTTCCACTGTGCTCCGGCACTTCCAAGAGAGAGTGAGATTCAATTAAAGCTTAATATCGGCCCACTGAGTAACTCCTAGCAGGTGTACACAGCAGATGAGTGCTTAAGCCAGTTAATACAGACACACACACACATGGTCATCCTCTGCGTCACAGCTAAAATTTAAACTAATGGGTTTCAAAATCAAAGTTTGTTTTTGCAAAGTAAAAGGCTTCTGAAATAACTGAGTTAAAAAAGAAATCTGTTCAGATATAAAAAAAAGGAAAAAGTATGCTCGCTAAGAGATCGTCACGCCTCTTTGGGTAACGCTTGAACCGAAGCCGGTCGTAGACAAAGTTGAACACTGCTGACAGTTCACTGTGTTTCTGGGAGTTGTTCAGTGTCACAAAGGTCTTATCTCCTTCTCCTTTTTTAAAATGTAACAATAGGAGACGGTGACAGATTATGAGTGAACGCATGGCTGCATATTCTGCCCGGATGGAACAACTTTAAATGTCAGTTTGGATCAGCACCTTTGTGCCCTTTTGTTGAATGGCAACAAGACACACAGCGGGGCAATGTGATGTATACAAAGACACAGACGTTAAATGTTCTGTCCTGACCGACTTAGATTTAAAGAAGGACAGCTAATAAAGAGATTACAAGGTCCTGTAGCTCAATTACTGAATGAGTGTGGGATCAGGAGTGGCTTTGCTCAAAGATAGTCAAACACACCTTCTCAGACACTGAGGGGTAAATACTTTGTATTTTAGCCTGGTCTGCTAAGAATTACATTCCCATATTGTGCAACTGCATTGTCAATTATATTTTGAGGGAACATATTTTCTCCCAACTTAGGTTTGTTTTTGACGTATCACAAATACGTTTCTATTTAAAGTCTGTGTGTGCAAGGGGTGGATGGGTCAAACCAGGTGACTGGTGTTCGAGACCGGTGTTCCTTCAGTTATTTTGAATTTACGTAAGTGACGTGTTTTTTAGTGCCGTTTGTGACGTGTTTACGGTACTTATGTTACGTTTTTACATATGTATTTTACTTAGTTTACGTAGATATTTTAAGTCCAACCATGATGTTTTTCCTAAGTAAGTGGTCGTGGCCATTACCGTAGTTTTGTTGCCTAAACATAACCATGACTGTTTCATGGTAACAACGTGGTGTATTTATAAGCCTTCCCATGAGATCAGGTTGATCAACCACAAATCCACTTTCACCCGAGAGACCATTGTTTGTGTCCCATGTGAAACCAAAAGCAACGTATTTATTGTAACCCAAACATGATATTTTGCTAAACATAACCAAGTAGTTTTGTTGCCTAAACCTAAATATAATTGAGAATACCACTTTGAAACGACAAAAGTGCCACGAGTGGTTAAATTGCGATTCAACGTACCAGTGGTTTGCAGAAATGTCCAAGGACAACGATTTATTCTGGCGATTGGGTTGTGTGTTTCTAAGCCCGCTTTTCTTAAACAACAGCTTCACAAATGTATGTAAAATACAAATAATCTCAAGTGGACTGAGCGTTTCCATTGGATCAGATGTTTCATATAACAATATAGTGTTGCCAGCCTTAATATAAGGCAACATATGCTGGTTGGTGCTAGAAAACTTGGAAATGTTGAAGAAAGCAGCACTATATTTATAAAGCAAGCAAAAACTTGCCATGGACGTTTACCAAAAACAAATTCAAACTGAAAGGAAAAAAAAGACAGATAAGACCTTCAGTCTCACAGCAAGCTGCCACCTACTCTTATATAAACCTGTTTTTATCAGGTAATCACCTTGAAATCAAGATGTTTTATGTCAGAAAGAAAGAAAAACAAACAGCCAGACAAAACTAAAGAAAAAAGTTTAAAATCAGCCAGTGGGATGAGACATTCGTGTTTTAAAACCCTCTGTAATTAATTCAATTTATAAGGTGCAAAGTAGTAAAAAGCAGTCTCTCCAAGCTCAGGATTTACCCGAGGGGTGACTGGAGTTAAACAGGCCTGAGATGGTCTGGTGAGCAGTGATTTTAAATGAGAGAAGAGAAGTGATATACTGAGGCAGCTTTTGCAAGGAGACATTTAGGAATAAAGATGATAGAATGTAGTTCTCTTTTTGTTGCTAGTGAGAGGAACCAGCCTAGTTTTTCATAAAGTACACAGTGATGAGTATGATATTTATCTCCTGTAATGAAAGACAGAGCACAATGATGAGCTGCATCAAGTTGTTTTCAGGTAATGCATGAGAAGGATAGCGAGGACAGAGGAGATCTACACAGCCAAGCACAGACATGACTGGCATTTTATCATCTCAGCCTCACCTGGGATCTACCACCTGCTCAGGTAAGCGAGCCAGACACTAGATACCAAGAATACAAAATAATAAAAAAAAAAGCATTAATTCAAAATGAATCAGCTACATCACAGTTTACCTATGCGCACATATGCACAACCATGAGTGCATTGCTGTTAACATAATATAATTTACTGCAGAACTATTCTACCCCTCCTTCCACAACTTGGCATTGCCCAATCAGTCACTACTGAGAGGACCTAATGATGCACACCTGTTTTCAATATCACTGTTTGAGCAGATGATCTACACCCACGTCACATACGGAACAACAACATAACACCATATGTCACTATACTGAGGCTGAGCACTTTTAACAGACCATAACACAAATAAAACCACACAACAGTTGTTCTGTTTTTTAACCTGACAACAGAGTTACTGGTGATGCTTTAACACACACGCATGCATGCACACAGACACACGCACAAACACTCAGAAGACATTATTGCCCCGGGCATCAAAGCCAGACCTTGCTGTCAGGCTGTGTACAAGATATGGAAGATGTGGGAGAGGATATGGAAGAAGTATGTTAACATTTGGCCAGCAGAGTGTGAGAATCTGATATAAGAAAATACAAGAAAAAGATCAAAAGACATGAATGACATGACGCATGAATATTGATGTCGTCTCTTCAAAATGAGGAACCTTGAAGAAAGAAAGCAACTTATTTTCTGTTGAATAGGCAATTAATTACAACAACCACAGATGAAACACTTAACAATTATTAATATATAAAATATTTTAGAAAAAAATATTTCATATGTCTTGTGCGTTCTCCTATGAATGTCCAGCAGCATGTGTGATTTTCCGCTCATTACATGCATACCGACTTTTCAAAATAAACTTCCGTCTTCACAGGAAACAACTTGTTTAGGTTTAGGCAACAAAACTACCTACTTAAGTGTAATGACTAAAGTCCTATACTTTGCTACTGGCTCCTTAGTAAGTGGTAATTATTGTTTAGACATGTGCTCCGAACAAACAATATACAAAGGTAAAATACTTTATAACAAGGCGTGTATTTATCAATCATATCCATCCGTGTCCGTCACTTGTAATAAGTTTTAATCTTTAAATTGAGACATAAAACAGCAGCACCTGTGTTCACTGGTATGGGGCCTATATTAGCTGAGGCTAGCCTCTGCATATATCCTAGGAGGCATATTACACCTTACACAAATAAAATACCACAAATAAAATACATAGCTCCTACATTAGGTTTAGGAAAAGATCATGGTTTGGGTTAAAATTTTATGAAAATAAAAAAATTAAGTACGGAATGACAAATAAATCAGCGTTGACTTCTGTTGTCACACGTCATAGAAACAGCGGTCTCCTGGGTGAAAGTCTGGTGTTTTTTGACCCACCCATCCACCACAACCTCCGCCCAACGGTGTATGACAACAGCTTGAATTACATAATTCATTTATCTTTGACCACATAGGTATTCAATCCTGCTGAGCCTCAAGCTTCTGTACCCATACACTCAGTAAATACCTTTACTTCACACACCCACACACACAATCAAAATGCTCACAGATTATGTTTTTTTTTTTTTTTCCTGCAACACAAAACAATCCGGACAGTCATTGTTAGCACAAATAGCTAAAACATAAAACGGGCATTTTCCTTCAGGTAAGAGGCTAGAAAAATCCTCCCCTTTCCAAAATCTAATTTCTTTTCATTGCTTCCAACTGCGGGAACACAATGAACCTGAGCTGAAACCACACAGGAAGCTCAGCAAGGGCTAATTCTGCCTCTGTATTGGACAACTCCATTAACCATAATCCCCTTTGGCGCGCCAGAAGTGAATCCAACACACGCCCGCTATTGAGGAGGAATTAGGCTTCGCGTTGAGGGTTTACAGCCTGATGTCACGAGGGGACAGGAAGTTGTTGGTGCATTTTGAGAGAGGTGGAGGATGTTACAGTAGGTGGGCGTTAGGAGTGAAATGATTCATGAATGAAAAATGTGACTTAGCACCTCCGTGAAATGAAGACTTAACTAGATGCATTCTTAATGCCCAAATTCTGAACTTGCTCAGTCGTATACATTTAGGCACGCTCATCCAGATTCTTGAAGAGTTTAAAATGAACATGGAAGGTTATGCATGCAAGCATAATGTCAGCTTAATATTCTAAAAGGTACTTTGAAGAATATTTGAAGACTGGGAAGATTTCAGAAAAGGTTTGAACATTAAGAGAAAACTTAACTGCTACATTTTGCTCAGATCTGAGAGATGTCAAAAGGGTTTTTTCATCTCTATCCCTCAAGAGATTTTGTTCATAAAAAAAATAATATATGTAAATCTGTAACTAAGGCCGAACATCTGTTCCCGAGTAAACACAGGTCAAAGGGGACGTCATCATCTCAGTGTAGCTATAAGTCTCCAAGGAAAACATGCAGTAAACACTTTCTTCAAAGAGCAGAATTGTCTTTTCATTTGTAAGTGCCATGAAACATCAAGATATGATACATGTGTGGAATTTGAGATTTAATAAGCTATTAAAAAATACACCAAAATCCTTCAGAATTTTTTTTTATCTTACTTCAACATCATAAAGAGCAGTGAATGTGTGATAAAGCTCGTTTTTACAGCTTTGTATTCTTTGCACCACAGGTGGCGGCTGAATGATGTGGTTTAGCTTGAAGCAGGCATCTGTTCCTCAGTCTAACTGAGCCAATTTATACAGCAGAAAGACAATCCATCTTCTGGTGATTCATCATTATGTCTCCGTAACAACCGTAGTATTTATGTAATGCTGTAATTGTCAAATGTTCAATATAAACAGGCTTTTATAATTTGTTTTTGATGCCTGACTATATTGCTTAGTAACTGGGACATCTTGCCTATATTTAACTTCATTTTTTTCGTTCTGCAAATGGGTTCATCTGCTGAATCCTTGCCAGACACTTTCTCTACAAAAAGGCGCCCAGTCTGCCTACTCCAAAAATGAACGTAGAGACTCAATCCATATGGGTTTGATGATGTGAAAGTTGCCATAACAAAGCACTTAATTATATTGATGTGCTGGTATAAATAACTGACTTCACTGTTTAAAATGTCTTGCAGATTGAGTCTCTGTGAGATTGTGTAACGCTGGCAGTCACATTTACTGTCTGGTTATTTGCTTCATGTCTTCTCCCTAAAAAACAAAAATGGACTAGAGCTATACAGTACACCAACAAAAGACTGAAGGAGAATAACAAGCTTCCATAACAACAAATTATATCATAGCAACTGAAGAAAGTGGGACCACTATGAAGCAATTTCTGCAGAGTTGGGTGTAAATTCAACTTGCATACATTCTGTCAGCATAATGTTGCCAGTATGAGTGACCCATTTCCATCACTACAGTAATTTATTCAGTATCAATGTTACACATATTGATTAGTTTTAAAAAGAAAATCCCATCTTTAATGTTATGTTCTTTCAAATTATGTACATGTGTAAAATTCTAAACATATTCAGGAGTTACAGTATATCAACCTGTTCTCATTCCCAGCTTGGGCGCTTGGTCAGGTCACTTTTTAACGTGAAAACTACCTGGTTAGGTTTAGTAAAAGGTTGCCGTTTGGGTTAAGATAAGTATATTTTGTTACGTAACTTCAGTTACCTACGTGATGAAAGTTAAGGACTTTACATAACCTACTTACGTAAGTTCAAATAAGTCAACGTTTACTTTTGGCTTCACATGGGACAAAAAAAGCAGTCTCCTGGGGGAATTAATTTATTATCAGCTTTGGGTTTTACACTGAGAGAACAATAGTGATAACAATACCAACAGTGGAGTGAGAGGTTTTCTTTTGGAGACATCATGACTGCATTGTGTTCTGGTATATTGAGGCTACTGTCAGTGGGGAAATTAATATCTCCACTTCTTCATAATGGATTTCTCCCTGTATTGTTGTTGAATGTTGGAACAGTGTTGAGACTAGAATAAGCCCTTCTTTGTCTTTAAGAAAGTGACATCTGCTGTTAAACTCTGCAGCAGCAGATGCTCTGAAAATGACTGATGAGTCATTTCATTAATCAATTTTTCATTAAAAACCTTTAAAGTTTGCTTTGTTCCACTATAAATAGCTATAAAGGTAATACATACATCAATCTATATGTCAAAATATATTGCTGTTACACTTCAACAGAGGCATACAGTACAGTATATCACAACAATATCACGTACTGTAATACAGGCAAGGAGATTCCAATTGTGCAGTTGAAGCTCCACAATGAGTTAGATGAGGGGAAACCCGCCGCTGCTTGATAACATGGCCCTGCGGAAAAGCCTCATTGTCGGCTCCAGCAAAAAGGCTGCAATGATTTGTGGTAGCAACTACACAAAGCCAAGTCCGCCCTACTTCAAGCGTGCTCGATGAACAACTTTATCTCTTGGCGAGTGCGAAAGCTGATTAAACATTTTCACCTGCGGCTCAGCCCTCTTCCCCTCAAAAAAAAAGAAAAGAAAAAGTCTCATCTCAGCAGACAGGAGGGTAATTGAAGTTTCACCTTAGTTTCTCCCACAGTGGATATACTGGAGATAGAAGGTCACTGTACCCGGCTGCTTGCATTTTCACACTTTATTTTTGGACTGACCTGCATGGTGTTGACTTCTGATGATAAAACAATGACGACGTGGTGAAGATTATGACGTGTTGCTTAGTTTAACTCCTCATAGAAGTAGTGTCGTTACAGTGCGAAAGCTTTTTCCTTCAGAGGAGGCCAGAGGTTCTTTCACACTTTTTAATGGGGAAAATACCAATTAAAATGAGGATTGAAGGTTTGAATCTGGGTTCTTCCTGCTACAGATCCATCTCCCCTCTGACTGCACTAACAAAATATGTCATTACTGTCCGTGCCAAAGTGGTTTTAGGATGCTTTCACACCTAACTTGTTTGGTTCGGTTAAAACAAACTCAGGTCTGTTTGCCTGGTTACGGTTCATTGGGGTACGGTTCGCTTGAAAAGGTGGTTCTTGGTTCTCTTCCAAGCTGTGGTTTCTTTTTGTTGTGAAAGCAAAATGAACAAACCACAGGATTTGATGATAGCAGATATGTGATTTTAGCATGATTTCAAAAGCTAAACTACAAATAAATCTGCTGATCGTGAAATCTGTTCTAGGAAGCGATAATATGGAAGAGTATTAGGGCCAGACATAAGGGAAAAAAATGAGAGGAAGAAGATTCTTTTAAATTTAGCATTTCGAGAATAAAGTCAAAATGTCAAGAATAAGATTGAACTTTCAGCATTACTGCCAGGTATATGATAAATGCCATAATGATGTGGCAAATCTTTATTTTGCAGTTAAAAGTGTAATTGGAATTTTTTTTTTTTTACAAATAAAACAACAATGAACTTCAAATAGCACAAACAGCAGAGATTTCTCAGATTGCACTTGCCAAAAAATGTAGGATTTAGTCTCTGTTCCACAGTGTGAAGCAGATGATAGTGGTCATACTTTTATAACGCTTGTTGGATGTGTTATGAATGCTGCTGCTGGTCTTGATGCACATATTGACACAAAAAAATGGCCACACAAAGGCTGATCTAATCCTAAACCTCTTCATTTATCTGCCAGAATTGGCTGAGATGACACAGAACCTTTTTACAGCAGGGTGACAAAAGCAGGGTGACATCTTCTGTTTGAGAGGTCACTCCGACCAGCATGTGCACCTACAGTATCTACTGTATCTATAAAGGCTTTGATGAAAATCATTCTTCTTAAGCGGATTCTTACTCTGGGCAATGGGATCCAACAAGAATACACTATTTTCTGCCAAGGTTACAACAGTTTCCATTATATCACATGAGTGATTTCTGTATCTGTGCTATTGTCCTGGCTTTTCTGGTTTGATGTTAGTGGGACGGAATATGGAAGTGGGTTGGAAAAGGTGATGTTATTTCCGTGCACCAATCACAGCTAAGCAGCATTTAAAACGAAATATGGTGACAGTTGTTGGGTTGTTTGCTCACATTGCTACTAGCTCTCCCACTGTCAAACCACACCTACACGGTCCTGATCAAGCTGATTATCTCAGTTTTTGAATGTTAATTTCTTCCAAATGTTTACTTTTAAATTGAATTTTATCATAAATGATTAACATTATGAGAAATACCTAAGATTTTAAACGTGTTTTTTCAGGGACTTTAAAGCTATACTCCTTAAGATTTTTGTAAAATCAAACACTATTAATACCTCCCTATACAGGAGCTGTAATTGGATTCAAATTGACTTCAAAAGCACAAGGGATTCACAGGAAATGATGCATGCATATGCTCCAGCATTGATCTCATTAAAGTCAGCCTCACTGTTTACTGTTCACTCTCAGCTGCTAATGCAAACCAAACATATACTGCTGCCGCTTCCCATTGAAAGCATTCAACCAGTCACAGAGGTCATTAAGAAAAACATCTACGAAACAAGACAATAGCAATTTCCATCATTTTTTGTCTATTTTTGACAAAGACGAAGCAGCTGCTCAACAAGTTTTTTCTGTAGTATTAAACCTGCTGTTTCCACCAGTAACTACAGGTGTCACTATATCAACCAGATCTGAAATCTTTAGGATTATACTTTCAATTTTTTGTGCAAACATGTCCTTGAACACGCCAAATCCACCTACATATGTATTGCTCTGCTCAAGATTCAGTGCTTTAAAAGGCGTACCAACAATCTGAGCTACACAATAACAGTGTTACTATTGAGAATGGAAATTAATTCTCAACTCAACCTTGGAAACACTGGTTTCACAAAAATACAACAACCAAATATCTTAACTCAGAGATCCAAACATTAAAATATGGTTGAATGCTTTGCAAATAAAATGGTAAGCGGCCCTTGACTTAAAGGACCAGTGTGTAACAATTAAAGGGGTCTATTGGCAGAAATGGAATATAGTGTTAATGTTTTCTTTAGTGTATAATCACCTGATAATAAGAATCGTTGTGTTTTCGTTACCTTAGAATGAGCCGTTTATATCTACATAAGCAACGGGTCCTCTCTCCACGGTGTCCGCCATGTTGCACCGCCATGTTGCTACAATAGCCAAGAACGGACAAACCAAACTTTTCCTGCTTTGGCCGGAGTCGATAACATTACTTGCTTCCGTCGCCGCCACTCTCTCTCTCTCTTGCTTCACAACTCACTTCACACATACACACACACTCTACGCACTGGCTCTGCTCCAAATGACCTACACTACTCTTACAACAGCTGGCTCTAAAGAGGGCCATTCGTGTTTTCACGTCGGCCACCGTAGCTCACGGGAACACGCATGGCACACGAGAGAGGCTTCAATTGGTTGCAATTTCCTCACATCAACGCTAGTTACCGCCAGATCCTACGCACTGGACCTTTAAGATCTTTTGAGCGTTAATGTCACTAGCAGTCGCACAGTCACACAAATAATATCATACATATACAGCAACTACAAATAGTCTTTCACAAATGTTGGTGGTTTCAGTTTTTCTAGTTTCACTGCATCAGCGCTGATGTCATTCCAAATGTGTGATTCACAACCTGAGGCCAGGGGTCAAACCATCATTTTGGAGGTGTCGGATATTTTTGGGATATGAGAAAAAAATATAAAAATGATGCTTTTTGTTAATGAGCTCAGTGAAATACTGATAAACTCCTCTGGCTATCTCACCTCTGCTCCCATTTCAGTCAATGTCAACCCCCTCCTCTGGCACATCTGCTCCAGGACCTCTCGTCTCACCCTGTAATATCTACTGCTGATGTGCATGGCTAGAACAGATGGTGTGTACACACACACACACACACACACAAACACAAACACACACACATATAGGCATGAATGCACACACACGCACCTGATACACACAGGCCCTTGTTTGTTTTCTCTTTTAAAGGGGTGGAAGTCAGCTTAGATGGAGCAGGAGGATGGTGGACTGGACAAATAGAGTTGCAGGGTGAGATTAATCAGTACACAGTGTTGGGCTGCAGGTTACACAGGAGGATCAGGCCATTTTGAATGCCTGATTAGGTTTGATGTGTGAAGTGAAGGCTTCGCTTGGCCGTCCAGTTCCATTAGAAGTGAGGCTTACAAGAAACCAACAACGGTTCAAGGACAATGGTAATTGCAACGCTTGCAATATGGGAAACTGGGGAGATGGATTTGTCTGTGTTGGAGTTGCAGCGAGGTGATGACCAAGCAAAGGAGCATCATACAGGCCTGTCTGTCAGGTTAGCAATTTTGATTTTAATTGGACACAACATCCAGCTCACTTTCTGTTCCTGGATGTCTGCTGCCAACTTAGTTCATGCATTAGTCAAACTCTGTTGCAAATGTCCTACTGATGTTACACAGCTTTCCACAAAAAGTCACTGAAATGACCGTACTGATGGCCTTGATCTAAGAAATGAATGTAATAAATACATTTATGGCTATGTGCAACATGTCAACAACTGTAGTTCAGTACAAGCCTTGTCTTTGGCTTAATGGTGGTGCTGGAGGCTTATTTGGAAATTTGTACACATGTGAGGACTTGTCTTTCAGTTGAGCAATTTTGACCACCTTTGAAGAAGTACTACAAAACATGTTTTAAAGATTTAAAAATGGAGGTTGATTAGACATGGTTAGACATAATTGGCTGATTTAACACAGGGGAAAAAAACAATGATTGGTGAACATTTTGAAGAGATTATAGACCAACACGGACTTCAAATTTGATCAAGCAATGAGTCATTTTGATCACAATTAATCACATGCTTGTCACTAGCTGTGTTTCCATTCACATATTCCTATGCACATTTCTAAGTATCACATTAGAAAAGCTCTATGGAAACTTCAAAATTTGTCAAAACTTCCTCAATTGTGAAAAACAAATGTTTTTATGTTTATTTTTGTCTTTGTCAAAAAAGGGATGTGCTAAATGTGATAAGGAAACACCTTAGCTGAATAAATTCTGACATAGTGAACATTTATCTCATTTATCTGTCTCTGAACAGCATGAAACATGACCAATACTAGCTGACATGAAATAAAAATTAAAACTTGCCCAGTTGAAACAAATTCCTGAAGAGCTCTCTTTTTGTTTCCGGTTCACAACCTCTACTTCTTCTACTCTGTTTACTGGCGGATTACAACCATGCGTAACCTATAGCGCCACCTTCTGTCCAAACTGCGCTGTCGCTGAGTTTATTCGCTCCAAACCAGTTAACGGAAATGGGCCTAATTCGCATTTCATTTTTGGCGACATTTCAAAACTTTGCCTACAATTCGCTAGACAATTGAATGGAACCACGACTACTGACTCCTATTGCGTCAACAAGAAAACAACACATACACACAAAAAGCCATCCCAATAATACTGAGGTGTCAGAGCACTACAGCTGGTGGCTGTCCCACAACAAAAGAGACAAACTGCACACACTCATTTTCACAGAAGTGCCGTCTGCGTGCGGACACTTAAAGCCAAAGCATATGCACCGCAATGAGGCTCCTTCATGGCCAAAGAGGTAAAGTGACTGAATGGGTTCTGCTGGTGGTGGTGGTGGTGGTGGTGCATGCAGATGGAGAGTGGGTGGAGAGTGATTTATTGTGAAGCGATGGAGTGGGTGGGGATGGCAGGAAGGGGGCTGTCGCAGAAAGCGCAGACGTAGAACTTCGCTGCTCCAGGAGCAGGTGTGCAGCTTCACTAAAGCTATGCATTAATGCTGAATGGAGAAACAGATGATGAAATATATATCACAGCGTAATTGCATTCCATTCAGTGTGTGTGTGTGTGTGTGTGTGTGTGTGTGTGCGTGTGTATGTGTGTGTGTGTATGTGTGAATCATATTTTTTCTCCATGTAGCTGTTTATAATATGCACAAGGTAATCTTTGGTTTATTCAATAAATTACTCCAAAGACACAAAAGTTTGGCAAAGAGAGAGGTAGAATTCAAAACTCCCCCTTCTGATCATTTTATATTTAGTGTCCTGTCATCTAGGGCTGGGCAATATATCAATATTATACCAATATCATGATATGAGACTAGATATCATCTTAGATTTTGGATATCGTATTATGGCATAAGTGTTGTCTTTTCCTGGTTTTAAAGGCTGCATTACAGTAAAGTGATTTTCTGAACTTACCAGACTATTATTGATGTTCTATTGTTTGCCTTTACCCACTCAGTCATTAAAATCCACCTTACTAATGATTATTTATCCAAAATGTCGTTGTGTACATTTTTTGTGAAAGCACCAATAGTCAACCTTACAACACCCAGCCTTACTGTCATCATTTCATTGTATGCAAGATAACTGACCATACTCACAACCAGGATTTCATTTTGGCAAATGGATGAATCTTGGCATCTGAATCCAACCCCATCTGCATCAATATTGGAAGATTCTGTAAAATCTACAGATTTCTTTCAGAGTCAATAGTTTTCCATGTCTAATTGAAACTGTGCATGCATTGCAACAGTGTGATGGTTGTGAAAAATCAGGGAACAATCATGGTTACAGTGGATAAAAAATGCAAACATTTATTGCAGATCTGCAAAGGGACGCAAAATCCAGCCTCCTGCACAAAAGTCAGATGCAATACAGGATCATCCACCACCCCAATCTTCACACGTTTACTTTCCAACTCATTATAAATAGGGTGCACTGCATTGGCAGCAATCATTGGTATTGGACGTAAATCGTGAGGTCGATATGGGTGTAATTCCCAAGGACGCTGAGCTTCTGAATCCGGGCAGATTGGACAGAATATTTTCTACTCTTCAAAGTTGTAATTAGTTAGTTAATTGACATTAATGTAAAGATATTAAAAATAAATATTCGACATCCAAATAAGTGATTAACTAAATACATTAAAGTCCAAACAATGGTCAATATTCAATAGTTCAGTCACCACATAAATTGAACAAAATGGTCACAGTCAACGTAGTCCAAGATTTTTATAGTATGCAACATAAGTGATACTTCCTTGCCGTTGCCTATGAATAGTAATTTAGGATAATACAAGATACATGTTCAAAGTACATGATGCAAAGAAATCTAAATGATTAGACTTTTTCCAGAATATTTCAAAATGGGCAACTTTTATTTCTCAGCTGGGCCACACAAATGTGCTGTTGCTCACATTTCAAATGGCAGGCTAAAGATAAAACCCCTTCACGGTTACTCTTGTCCAATTAGCTGAGTAGCTTTATGCTCCGTGACGCGCGGAGTACAGTCGGCGAAGGAGTCCCAGACAGCTGGAAGCGTCTCTGAACATGCTTTAATGTTTTGAAGCAAATCTGAGCCAACAGCACTATAACGGCTAACAGCAGAGACATCTGGCTTCTCTGAGTCTCTGTTGCTTTCTGTGTTGCTCTCTTTGTCTTCACCTGCCTCCCCATCACCTTACAGCTCAGTCATTAACTATGAATATTCGTAAACGTGAGTAACATAACGTTTCACACAAACTGTATACACTTCTACCTGTCTGTTTACATATTTTGATTTAGAAATTCTGAAAAAGTTGTCCAGCTTTGTACATTATTACTGTGTGATCGCAGCATTGTGTCTACCATCTCCACCTTGACCAGGAGCTGAGGAGAAGCAGCACACACCGCGCTGATGTAATGAAGTCCTCAAAGTCTGTGCAACCCTCTCATACTGTTTCCACTGTCACCACCTTGTTCTCTCTTTCTTTCACCACCTCCTTCCCCTCTGCTTGTTACTTTTTCCATTATCCTGTTTTCCCAGCGCTTTCCTATGTTTTTTTTCCCGAAGAGTTTACAAACGCCTGGATGAACCCAAAACCCCAGGCAGGCAAAGCAGCTCAACCGTGGAGCTGCTCGGCGGAGGAAAGAAACTGCAAAGCTGCACTAATAACGTCCCCCTGAATATTTTAGACACAATTTATTTTTAATCCGCCGGCTGGAAATCAGAGTGATTCAGTCCCATATTGTGGCCCCTGTGGGTGTTTCGTTGCTCATGCTTTTTTAATGACCACACTTCTGTCCATCCAGAGGGAGGGAGGGAGCTGGGACTCGCTATACATGGTCTATAACTCTCAAGGTAAAGGACATGAAAAGTCAGCTGGGAGTTTGATCCCAAGATGAGATTCTTCCATTGGAAAAAAAAGTGCCACCTGTAACTCTAAAGTGATTGATAGCCAAAATTTAAATAAATTGTAACTTATTTTCCGATAATACTACTGTAGATAACATATAAAGCTTTGTTTGACTAAACAGTAACATTTGGATACCACATACATATATAATTAGAAGAGCAGCATATTTAATTTTTTGGAAAAACTGACAATTTGTGCTTTTCGTCTGTACTGAGTGGTTGAAGCTGCACATATACTGCAAAGTCTCTTGCAGATTACATCACATTACATCAGTTCAGGAGTATCTTGGTGGCCTCGAGGTCTAAGATGGATCCCATGTAATGACATCATGCTTCGTTTGAGTCCAACCAGGAACATGTTGTGTCTTCTCTCCTACATTACAGGCATGAGGAGGAACAGTGAAGAAATGCCATATACATGAAGGTATATGCTGAACAAGCAGGGTGCAACTCTCTCTCTCTCTCTCTCTCTCTCTCTCTTTGAGTGCATCGTTCATTGCTGAGCTTAACAAAGCACTCTCATTGTATTCGTTAAAATTTAATTGAGTAAACACAAGTGCTTTTCTCCGTCTATACGCGTGTCTGTTTTCGGCATCATACGTGACTCATTCCTCATTTGAGACTCATTTTGATTGGCACCTGGAGTCACAGTTTCCTAACACATTTTATTATATTTCCTGTGTCAAGGCGCGAGCTAAGAGTTTCATAAGGGCCATTATCGAAGATTGTATTGCTAAATTAGGGTCGTCGCGTCGGGACTTACTTCCCCCACTGAAGCAGCTCCGATGTTTTCCCAAGGGAAATGAAGAAATATGAAATAGACAGATTGACAAAAGAGACCAGTGAAGCATGGCTCGAGGATGGAATTAAATATTCCACTCTGCCACTGAGATCATCTTAATATGTATTCATAATATTGCAACGTGCATACAGGAGCCTACAGTACAGTATGTACCGCACACACAATGATACTAAGAACAGGGAACATCATAAGTAATCCAATACATTCTGCATCATTTATAAACACTGTAAAAACTCTTCATTATCTGTAATCTGGTTGGAGTCAGCAGGGTCACTAACCTATCATTTTATTTGAGAGTACATGAACAGACATATCAAGGACGGTTGGGTAGTTGCCCCTCTGGAGTAACGTGAGACACATGATGCACTTTGAATGCAATTATTTGAATTGACCCTGCAGAGAGAGAATCCCCTATGGCTGACATTGACGTTATACTTAAAACAATGAAACACATTGGTATGAAAAAAAGTATGGGTTACTGTAGCAGTATGGTTGGTCATATAGTTTTGTAGTGTAGCATTCAAACAAGGCTTACAAATATTTACATATTGTCAGAACTAATGCCTGGATGTGTTGGGTTACAAGCTCCTGACATCGGAAGGAAAAGATGAAAAATGTGGTTGGTGGAAATAAAATATTCTTATTTTTTTTACTTCCTGACACTAAGGTGTACGCTAAAATTTTCAAATTTCTTGTTCATTAGTCTAAATGTAAACAATGAATCAATTAATTAGCAATCATTTTATTTTCCATCCAATAGGACACCATGATTTCTGTGTGTTTGTGCATTTATCTCATTGTGGGGACTTAAATCTGTAAAGAAAATCACATTATATACAGACTCGGCTCCCCACATGGTAAACCATTAAATATTTGTTTTAATGTCCTCCCCAGTGCCAAAAAAATATAATCTATGTGTGCCATTAATATAATAAACTAAGACATTAATCTTATTAACAACAGAACATTTTAATTAGAATTAAAAAAAAAAAAAAAACTTGGTGTATATTATATTTATCCTCACATTACCCCCCCTTCCGATGTGTGAACTAAAAAATGATCCAAGTAACTTTAACTATGCAGTGATGAGGATTTCCAGATCCCATCTCCAATATCCTGGGGGCTGTATAGGCAGACTGTTCACTGGCCATCCCCCCCTTCACTGCAACAATATCTTCCTTTTATCTATGCCACATTCTGAATGTACACAGCTACTGTAGCTTTCCATATGCTGTTTCTGGAAAGCACGGTTTACAGCGCCCATGTAGTAATTGCACTAAGAGCATCTGTTCGCGGGGAATTATTCAGCGTATCCAGAGTAACCCACATTAAGTGCACCAATGCATTTTTTAAGACACAAACATTACAAGCAATCAGACAATGCAAGGGGAAGAACCAGGGCTTTGGCAGTATATGAGAGAAACCGTCCTTCTTGTTGGCATAATCTTTAATGGAGATACACGGATTAAATCAGCAGCAACACTAAATAGAAGGCAGGACGAAAAGATTGAAAGTGTTTTTTTTGTTTTTTTCATTATGCAAGACAAGACTGTGTTTAGTTGATAAGAGATGGAGGTCAGATTCATATTTCAGACTTGATTGTGTGGAGGTGTTGGGGAGTGGAGTTGCTGTGGTTGATTGAAATCCTTTTACATGTGTTTTATTTGCATCAATCCTCCTGAGTGTAGAGGAGGAAGTTTTTTTTTTTTTTAAATCAAATTCTTGTCGTAAGAAAAGGGAACAAACTGGATGACATTTCTTTGCCACAGCTCAAGGTTCCTGTATAATGTAGCCCACATAACCCACATCAGAAATATTTCTCTTTTTTAAAATGTTGGTATTGAAAAGACCCCTTAAAACCTGGATGATATATATTTTTTAAGTTTGCTCCATAATTCCCAACAAATGTCTTGATAGCTCCATCATACAATAGTTCCAATAATGAAAATGAGAGTTGCTCTGGGCAATATTCCAGAGGTCCAGACTAGGGCCAACTGTAATACTCCTATACCCATCTGAAATGGAAGTTAATGTTAAAGATCACTGCCAATTCTGAAAATGAATATCCTTTCATATTGTAAAACCAGAATTAATTGACTGGAAGTGTCCTCATTCCTGTTCTTCGAGGAACTCGAAGACAGGGTTCCACTTAATTCACTCATTTGCTTTTGAATCCAAAAGCCTCATATTTTATTCCTAAAAGTAGGATGAAAATTTAGATACATTTGATATGATGGGTTTTGAGTTACAGACTCCTCTCTGCCCATTTACTAAACAATATTCAGACCAGCCCCTGTCTTTAAATGACCCCACATGTACTCTTACCTTGTGTCAAGAGGCCTCAAACCAGCAGACAATCTTCTGAATCATGCCAATTAATGTGATCACTTCTGGAAACAACTGCAGGTTTTAACTGCGTGACACCTGATATCACATCTCTTGATTAGATTTAGTTCCCTGTCCTTGGAATGAGAGCAGGTGGCCTTAGAAAATAGGCACAAATGAGATTACATTGCCCCCACTCATAAATTCAGTGTTGATGGAAAGCTTAATTTGGTCCCAGCTGATATGTAGCTGCGGCATACGCTTAATGATGTTGTTGTAAAGTTATCAAAGTGGACGGTGTTAATTATTAGTAAATTACGATCATCCTGCAGATGTGTTGTTCACAAAGATCAAAAGTTCACAGTTGTATAACTTTGGAGGTAGAAAATAGCAAAATCTTGAAGGTTTTGGGTTCATTCTTATGACCCCATCGTAATATGTGTAAAAAAATCAATTATAAATTAATGAGAGTGATAATTTATTGCGATAAAAGTATTTTCTAGATGGCATACATTTTAAATTTGTTGATGTGGTTTTAAACCCGAAAGAAATGTAGATACAGAAGAGTAGGTGACCAAGGGGTTGAACCTTGGTGGACACCAGAGGGAATAATGTTGGGGATGATGGATTCATTTTGTGTTTAGTGTAACAAACTGTGACTGAGAAAGGAACCGTTCAAGTAAAGCCAGACTGACCCACAAATGCAAGGAGATGTACTGTAGGCTAATATGGCAGGCTGTTCTCACACACCGTTTGTAGCTATACCTACAAAAAGTAATGTACTGTAATTCGTATATATATATATCCCAAGAAATCAATTTGTGTAATCCATGTCATCATGAACCAGGAAGTCATGAACAAACACTGCGTAGGGAGGTGGTTGGGATGGATCGGTGGGTCAAAAAACACCTGACTTTGACCCAGGAGATCGGTGTTCATACTCCATGTGAAACCAGAAGTCAATGTTGATTTGTCACATAAATTCTGTACTTAAATAATTCCATTCCCGTAGTTATTCTAATCCAAACCATAATCTTTTCCTAAACCTAACCAAGTAGTTTTGTTGCCTAAATCTAACTAAGTTGTTTCCTGTGAAAATGGACGTTTATTTTGAGAAGATGGTATATATAGAACGAGCGGAAAATGACGTGTTGCTGGACGTTCGTATGAAAAACGCACGGAAATTGAGGAATAACTTTTCGTAAGATATTATACGAACCATTGAGGATACGTTGAATATAAATATGCATGTACAGCACGTGGAACCCTGCGATTATTGTACATTAACCATGCTGATCAATGCTTGAATTATGAACGGTCTTCACTCAGCTAGCTGTTTTCAATCATGAAATAGGGTTCTAATTATTAATTGGGCAACACAATTTACTTTAATAATTTATGGTGTTTGAGGCAGATTATTCAAATCAGAATTGAGTGTGTAATACCCCTGTCTTTATCAGCTCGACCAATTTTTGTTTAGCAACTTTGAACATTATTAAGTCAGCATTTTGAGGCACCTTAGTACACAAGGGACGTTGTGCTTTAAAGCCAACACTGTGGAAAGCATATTTGCAGCGGGGGAATTATTCTATTCTTTTGGGATAAATTATTAATATGGAACTACAATGTGTATTTTTAGTTTGGACCACACTTTACAATATTAATACCATTAACCATACCTGCCCATCAGCTGGAAAACCGTGGACCTTTAATTGAATCCAGGAACGCTGCAGCATTAAGCCAATATGCCAACAAAGCGACAATGACTCCAGCTGGGCTGTGAGGTTGCCAAAGGCTTTTAAGATTTGAATCTGGAGTCTTACGATGCTGTGCCAAAGCATGCACAAAGTGTAATACTATGGCAGCATTTCCAAATAATCCAGAATGTATTGTAAATCTTAAAATGTTCTTCTTTGATATCACTGAAAGAGATTAATAATCACAGGGAGGAGGCGATTTATAAATATTGATGTAATGATATCACTATAACAGCATACGTCATTTGTTTTATATTTAATCTCTCTTCTGAGGCGTCAACATTTTTAATTTACTAATCAATTTACCTCTTGCTGAACAGCACTTTAAAAATATCAAATGAGAGAAATTCCCACACACAGTTTTTTTAATCCCTTGTGATATTCTGTCTGCTACTTAGCCAAAAGAAGAATGAAAAACATGCCTTGCACTTTTTTCAATTTCACCAATTAAATAATGCATTAGAGTGATTCGCGTCTGAAGTGTGAAGAGGGCATGTCCTGTCCTACAAGTCACTGATGTCTCTCTCTCTCTCTCTCTCTCTCTCTGAACCTCACTGAGGGTTTCAGTTGGAGTTCCATATGAGAGCCTCTCTTTCCTAAATGCTGTGGGCGATCTTTGTTTATTCAACTGTATAATTAGAGGTGATTGCAAAGTATACCAGGGATCTATGGCAGAGGGGGAAATAACAAAATTCAATGATGCAAAAGATGCAAATGTCTTAGCTTTCCCACAGGCTTGTTGATGCTGGGTTTCATATCCAGAGACAACTAGCAGGATAACGACAGAGAGATACTGGCTGCCTAATGTTAGATGGTAAACACTTAACGGAGATTGATGAGTTGGTTGTGGGTTAGCTGATGCTTGGATCGTTTGTGGTCACGGCTAATAACTTAAGAAAATCCTCGTTGGTTGTTAGTAGTCGGCTGTGGCAGTTGGCTACCATGGATGTGCATTATTGTCGCTCTCCCATGCCTGCTTGGTCCTGCTGAGTTCATAGACTTTACATGTACATTGAGATGACCTCATGTGCATATAAATAACTCTTCTAGGCACTTAGAGGCATTTGAAGCCTTCATGGTTTAAAAATTCATACCTCAAAGAGTTGAACAAAGAGTAATTGTACATTCAGCAATTTTACAGACGTCCTTTTTTGTTATGGCAGTTTATGGGAAAAATTATTTTTTTGGCCGCAGGGCATTTTTTTTATTGCAGTACTATGGTTGACCACTGGGGCACATTTACTACAAGGCTGATCGTCCTTTTAAACTTAAAGTTTATTTTTTTATTATCACAAACAATCGTAAAGAGCACAAATTAAATCTCTGCATTCAACCCATTCACGAGTGGGATATTTACTGCCGTATTTTATATCGTAGAACAAAACGTTAAAATCTCTCAAGCTTGTGTTAACCACAGACCTAATTTCAGGCATCTAATTCCAGCCCATTCCCACTGACTTCTAGACGAGGGAACCAGAAGTGCTAAAATGCTAACTCATTTCCAGGTTTTAGGACTCATTCCTCCAGCGCTCTTTAGCAACGGATCTTGCTCGTTCTTTCACTTTCCGTGACGTATATTGTGCGAGATGAGAGCTGTAGTTCACTGAACACAAAACTAAATGATATGACAACCAAATTAGGTTTTAAATTGATAAACATCATATCATGTGATTCATGTGTGATTCATTCCACAATTCAAACGGGACCAAAAAATTATTTATCTCTCTCCGTTGACTACCGTACATATTTTTTTCCAAAATAAGGTCCCAAGGGGTCCACCGGAAGGGGAGGGACTTTACCTCTCTATTAACTACGGGCGTAAAATCATGTGACTCAGTGGCATAGCGTCATGTGACATAACATGGTCAGTAAAAATCACTTAATTTTTGGTTTCACACGGGACACAAACACAGGTCCCTCGAGTAAAAGTCCTGTGTTTGTTTGATCCATTCAACACCCCTCCCTCCCTTTGCGGACATTCTGGTTCTTAATAATAGGTTCATTGCTACACTTAAGGGACACATAAAGACCACAAGGTCAGCTTGGGCTGCTGGTGTTTTTATTTCTGATTCTGATATATTGTGATATAGCAAAAACTTGTAAACCTTCTGCTTGCTGCAGTTGCGGCTTTTTATCACATACAGTAGTGGATGAAATAACATAAATTCTTGCTGTTAACAACTTTAAATCCCTTTGTATTTTTAGTAGCATCTATGGCCAGACCACCGTAGACCAAGATGTAGAAATAATAATCCACATAGCGTATTTATTGTTGTTGGTGTTCTTATTGTTGAGTGTGGGTTAATGTGGGTCATTAGTCTGTCCTAATCTGAGGAAAGATCATGTCTGCATGTTGGTTGTTAGTTTGGTTTAGAGAGTATAGAGAGATATGGACGAAGACTGAGAGGAGAGAGAAGTCTAATGCTGAGATAAATAGAAGTGCTGGGCTAGAACAGGAATAAAGCAGTGGGTGGGGGTTGGCGTGGGTTTCCATTTAGAAACCGATAACTGCTGAGGAGCACCTGTCGTCACAATCTGTCCACCTCCACACTGGAGCTCTGTAAGTCTGCACAGACAGCGGCGGCTTCATATCTGCGGTTGTGGTGTTGGGTTGAAATGTTTGATGTCGATATCTCTGCTTCTCTGTTTCTCATTATAACTGCAGTTCCTTCTCACACAAACACGACGTCTCACTCACCGTCTTTCTCTCTGAAGCATCTATAGATGCTCTATCTTCTTATGTAGCACAGCATGGCTATGATTGTGTCTCACTCTTTCTTAATAATCAATGAGATGACTCCAACAAGGGACACCTACTCTTGTGTGCCATTTTCAAGGACAGAGCTGGTCACGTTGTCATCCATCCCTCCTCTTTCTATATGTTATCCTGTGCACGTGTGTCTTCCACATTGTCTTTGAAAAACGTTGATGGATGAAGTTTATCTGGAGCAATGAGCGTAAACATAATATTGATGGGCGTGGCCCCCGGGTCTCCTGGTTAATAGGTTCTGACACCTTGGCATGGGCTTGATAGATCAGTGGCCAAACAGACGAAGGCTGCAGGCATGGAAAGCCTTATTACAGCCTGACAGAGGAGAGTAGCGGCTGAGATCCATCACCCTCTGGGGAACTGTGTGCATGTGTGTGTTTGTAGATTTAGAGAGGGTGGTGTGTGAGGGGGGACATCACTGGCAAACGGAAATCTACTGAGAGCCAGGCATCACACAAGGTGGGGCTGTTTTGCCGTCTGGACTACCTTGAATATGCAATGTGAATGTTTGTATGTTTGTTACAAAGAGGCTTCAAAGTTGAACTCTCCAGAACGCAGTTCATAGGTGTTTCAGTGCAATCTGTATGGACTGGAGATGGATTTGGATTGGTGTTGCAAACCAGCATGTGAAAGATGTGAAATAATTTAACAGCATTTCTGATCAGGCCTAAGTGGCTATTAAAACAAATAAGGAATTAATATAGTCACTTGTACATCTGTAGTTTGATTCATTTGTCCCAGACCAAAGGGGAAAAAAATAAGTTATATGGACAGACAGGTTTTTGTGTTATCCTTCATCATCAGCACTAAATGGTCCAAAATGGCTGTTTTTTTGTATTTATTTTGACCACAAAGACCTTTAGAAGAAATAATGTATTATTTAGAAATATAAGCATTATTAACTGAGACTACAACTAAACCTCATATGTCATGAATAAAAACAGAAATAGAATGAAAAAGAGTTTTGTACTGTTATAATATGGTAATATTTTTCAATGAGGAACTGGCAAAATACACAGAGTAGGGCACAAGCACAACACACTGTATTTTAACCCCCCTTTTTCACTGTCTAATGTGGTTAAATCCCTGCACTTACTTGCTGATGTGCATATGTGTTACCATGGTTACCAAAGGATGTTGCATAATTATGTAGATTGCCTATAGTGATCGCTTCAGATCAGCAGATGCAGTTTAGCTTTTCATACCGGCGAGACAGCTACTTCCATAAAATCCTGTGGCTATAGCCGGCTTTATACCCCACAAATGAAGCGCACCTGATTGGAACAGGTGGACTGAGACCCACCACTTTTCCAGGCGGTCACGGTGCAGTTGTCGGGGCGGCACCGGAGTTCACTTGACAGCCTAAATGAGGCAGACCAAACAGGCACACCCACCAGGGTGTCTTTGAACAGTGCCAAAGAAGTCAGGTGTGAAAGCGCCGTACATCTGTTCCTCGGGCCGAAATCATTCATTTGAAAGAGGATGCCAAAAAAGTCGAAAACTCATTTATGCTCCAGACTTCCACTCATAGTGACCAAATGACTATGCATCTTTGAACTGAACTGAACAAATTGATTTGAATCAGCAAAGTGATGCGTGGGCCTGTCTTTGGAAAGGGCACAGCAATGCCTACTGTCCTCTACTTTACAGTTTCACAGACAAGAAAGTGATGTAATCTGACCACATACTGATCACGGTCTGTCCCAGCTCGGATAACACAGCTGGGTTTTGCCTCACACTATACTTGGCACTGATCATGCTGAACAGGATCACAGATCAACTGTTAATAATGCATTTACAATGTGCCAGGATTCTAGCTGGTGGTCACCGAAATTGCAAAAGCTAGGTCACACCCACGTGTACTTATGTTTGTGCTTGCACCTACCCGCTGTAGACAAAGACAAGGAAACAATATAACACCTTCGCAGACTATTCCCCTTGGCTTCCCAGTCAGTGACGGTGCCAAAAACCTGGTGCTGCTGACAGACCTCCCAGCACCCTCAGCTGTTGAGTTGCACCTTGTCCAATGCATGGACAGATAAATAACTTTACCAAGATTGCTGCCACCATTGAGGGAAATGCCACAGCTTTATGAACAAAGTTGGTTGTTTGGTTGCATTTCATTGCCTTGTCAGATATATAAGGAAAAAAGAACATTGCAAGGCACTACTGCTGCTGCTATTGGTGTATGTTCTCATTTTGGTACTGAAAATAAGGTGCAATTTTTATCTACTGCTAATAGGAGAGAATGGGGCAGGCCTTGGCTTCAGCAGTTACTGGTCATGGCCAACCAAACTGGGTGAATTCAGCCCAAGCCAAGAAGCATGGTGCTGTGACTTGTCCCTCGCGGATGGGAATCATCCTGCCGAACAGCGCCAGGCCACATCCTGTCCCAGTCCATCCCCATCCATGGGTATTTTCCACCCACCGAGAAAGGATGTCTCTCTCACTTCCTGTGGTGTCGGGGGGAAGATAGCATGAGTATCCACCTGCATTACACCCCTCTCACAAAAGTCCATGCTGACAGGTGAGAAGAGGTGGTTCCCCAGGCCAACAATTGGAGTTGGCAACGACAAGCGTGATAACACACTGTAGCTGGCTACGACTAAATAAGGGGATGGAGGATGAATCTAAAAATGTAAAAAAATCATCATAAAATCTACAACTAATGAGCTAGTTGTTGTAAATCTCAACCAGATCTAATGGGAAGACATATAAATAGCACAAAATTACAAGGACATTCCACATGTCATAAGAATTTTAGCCTTTTTGTGTGTCATTTGTACACCATGCAACAAAACTACGACAATGGCCGCAGTTAGGTTTAGGAAATACATTATGGTTGAGTTTAAAATAAGTACATAAACAAAGTGAAATATGTATAAAAAAAACGTAACAGAAGATACAGAAAACACATCACAAACGTCACAAACGTCACCAATGTAACAATAAACAAATGACTCAACAACACTTTGGGACACAAACACTGGCCCCTAACACCGGTCATTGTCGTACGCATCCACTATAAGCCTATATATATAAACCTGTATCACACTTTTGACTACGTCACTAGCTCTGAGCTTAGCATATTTATGCGGATGCGTTTGCATTGCAGTCAATACAGACACAAATACAAATACATTACGTACAAACGACCATGCCAAAAGCCAGAACGGCGTTCTCACTTGCGAAACCGTGTCATTCATACGCCATTTAGTGCAAACAGGCTGGTAAATCTAAATATGTTGGTATGGTATGGGTGCTCAAAGCAGCCATAACTTTCCATTCTAAACATGATCAGAAGATCAAAACTGACATCAGGAAATATTTTCTGAGCCTCATGACCTGTTGGACATCTGAGCAAGGACACTTCCAAAAGATGGTAATTGAACATCTTTTTCAGCCTTTTAAAGGCAGCCCCTGAGGAGTCAGAATCAAAGTTTTTATGACATGTTTTATAGACATTTTATTAACATCAATGGAGACTTTCAACATACATCCTCATGAGATTCTAAATGAAAGTTTTGAGAACGCCTTTTAAGTCCTGTTATTAATGTTTAACAGACATCCAAAAGACATTTTCTGACATCATATGAAGGTTCCTCATTGATGTCCAAAAGAAATTTTTATAGGGTTCTGAATGAATGCTGTGAGTCCTGGTTAGACATCCAAGGCACCAGACTGACACAGACACATTTTCTGCTCACAATAATTCTTTCATTTGTTTCAAACACTTAAACTGAGTTGTAAACACTGTGTTCTGTGAGTAAAAGACAGCAGAAGTGTGATGATACTTGAAGCAGCAGCAAAGAAGCCATATACTCTGAACACTGAGAAATGTACCGTCATCTAAACTTCCATTTTCTTTCATATTAGCATCTCATCATGCCCTCACTGAACACTACCATGTTACACAGATGTCCTGCTGAGTTCCACTGGGTATAGTAGGAACCATTAATCCAGTTGGGAAACTCCAGGTGGTTTGTACCAGTATGTTGCTGGAGGGGTTGTCCCAGTGGGGCTGTTTTTCATCCTATGACAAGCAGTTTATGAATTTTTAGTCCACAGGGCTTTAAGAACCCATCCCCAGTCTTTTAATTTATGTTGTTTGTCCTGCCTTCTTTCATGTGCCCAGCTGTGTCTTTGGGGCTGGTCACTGTAGGCCAGAGCTGTGGGTGGATCTGTGATTAACAACCCAGTCGCCAGAAAAATATTGGCATATAGTAGTATGTTTCAGCCAACCATGGATATGTTGAATGTGGACGTTTCTGATCCAAAACTAGGTTTCATATCAGCCTCATATCACGCTTTCAGAAACGCACAATGCCACATGGTTAACCTTGTGAAGTGATTGGTTAGGTTTAGACAACAAATCTACTTGTTTAAGGTTAAAAAAAGATCATGGTTTGTTTAAAAATAATAACGCAACAACGTAATGCAACATCCATAATGCAACATCTGTAATAACGTAAGCACGTAAATAAATAACCGCCCTGAGCAGACTTTAATTTTGGTTTCAGAAGGGACACTAACAGCGGCCTCCTGGGTGAAAGTCCTTTATTTGTATTGTATTGTATCAAAGCACTTCGTCAGCCAGCATACCAACTGGTGGTATGTTCTCTGAAAACACTTCAGGGTTGCACGCAGGCTTCCTCCCTGAATGAATTAGATCCTCCTGAAGGAAAATCAATGGGCCTCCTCCTGAGGAGGTATTTATGAGGGTGAAAACCGAGATGAAATCCCGGTGAGGAGACTGTATAACTGGTCGTCCATCCATGGAAACAGAGTCAATCCACCCTCACCTCCCCTGCCAAGTGTTGGCCTTCTGTTCTACCTTGGCTTTCATAGCCGAACCAGCCCATATGTCAAAAGCTCTCCTGGGACCATAACCATAACTCCACCTGGGCTCTTGGAAAAATGAAAAAATGAATAAATAAAATAATGTTAAATGATATATGAACAGTATTTGAAAGTCTTTATTTAAATAAATGATGACACACAGGCAACCATCATTGAAATAATGCATTCCTTAGCTACTAAATCTCTGGTCTAACCAGCAGTTAAAACGTCAAAGTTCTGTGGTAAAATTGGTGAACTTTGACCTGCAAATTTGAGCTATCTTGACAGTGCTGACCTGTAATGGAGCAGAGAGCCAGAGCATCTAAAATGAAGGAAGCTAGTGTTGCTTATTAGCTGTGTTGTACAAGCTACTTTTATGTAACCTTTCTGTATTAGTGTATAAACTGCTCCACAAAAGAGTTATGGTTTGCTTCCTAGCTTGGAGAGCTTTTATTTCCTCTTCAAGTGACTCTTTATTTACTGAAAGTATGTACAAAAAAAACAACGACATGTGCCAACTACAGTAGTACCAACTAGTCAACATACCACCAAGCTTCTCGAACCATATATTTTGAGAAGACACATCGATAAATTTTACTGTGCCAATTTTCGGAGTGACGGAGCCATAACTCTCACCTCAACCACCCTGCCTAGCACCTTATCTTAAAACTGATTGTAACCTTGACCTGCCTTTTGACAGCCTTTTGAAGCAGTGAGTAATGGCCGAAGTGCCCTCGCTTCCCGAACAAGTCCACTCTTAAAGGTCTAAAACTCAAAAACGGTCCTCACAATGATACAAGAACTAAAACAAACACACATATAAACATCCATCCCTCACACTTCTTCTCACACATGCACACACACACACACACACACACACACACACACACACACACACACACTCAGCTGCCGATCAGCAGCAGTATGAGCCTCTGCTCATGCATAGCTGAAAGGCAGTTTGCTCATGTGAATAGCATTGCAATCTACATATAAGCTACATAAATCAGGGCAAGCCAGGAGTGATGAAATATTTAATCTTGGTGGTCTTCAGTGGACATGGAAGATCCATCTTCCCAGATGAGATGTCCATCTCCCCTGACGCCTCTGACAATGCCGGCTCCATCGGCAACTGAGACATTCGGAGGCAGATGGTGTCTGTCTGAGAGTAGAATCTTCCTTTGAAAACCAAATGAGTCCCGTTTCTAAACGCTCACCGAAGCCAACGCCTCATCTCCGGTTAGCATTTAATTTATTTCTAACTGAAATTAAGATTTTTGATTGCAGCATCAGTGAAGGATACACATTTCATATCAAGCTCAGACAACCGTCTATAAGATAAAACAATAAAACAATTCAAATTGCAGGTCTTTCTCAATAGAAATCCATGTTTTTGAATAAAGGTGGACTGCAAATAGCAAGGGTCTGACTTTTACAGCTCAAGACTTCGTTTTTGGACAGATGGCAACACACTGTGACACACCCCAAACAGCTGCTGCATAATTTGTCCTTCGTCAGATGAGTTGCAATGTTGTTTACCAATTTCCTATCACAGTCATCATTATTTTGAAACTTCCTTCATATATCATTTATAGTGCATCAACTCATGGTGGCATTTTCCTGAATTAGGATTCTGTTTTGAGTCAGTATTTGATGTTTTCTTGCCTTCTGTATTCAATATTTCAAAATTTCTATTACAAACCTTGGCAAACTTAAGGCCCTGACACACCAAGCCGACGGTCGGCCGTTGGACAGTTTGGGGCCACTGGTGAGCATCTGTAGTCTGTCGTTTTTGCGGTGTGTCCTGCAGTGTTGGCTCTTGTCTGCCCTTGTTGGAGGCTTTTCGGCCAATTCAGCATGTTGAATCGGTGGTGCCATTGGTGAGAGAAATCACTCTGATTGGCTGTTCAGCTTAAGCAGTGAATCAGTGCACGAGAAAATAAACGTAAGTGAGCAAAGCAAACCAACAATTAAAGTCAAGAGGAAAAAAACAGAAGGTTATAAGTTATATTATTTCCCTGGCTTTTGAGGTTGGCAGATTCAAAAAAAGATTGTATGATGAGTGTGATTTTGACCTTTGCTTACATTTGTTGATGATTTGTCAGTTTTCCATGAAATGGCTCGAAGAAAATTCTGAAATGTCCTAGTGTACAGATGATCAAACACTGGAACAGCTGTTAAAAACTGTTTGCTAACTGTATTATACAGGAAATGTGAATTTTTTTTAAATTTTGTTTTATGCATTTAAGGTCTGATAAACATTATTCAAATGTTTGAAAATATATACGCAGCATTCTGGATCTGGCTTATATCGATTTGCGGTGACTTATTTGCATGACACAGTAATAAGAATGTATTATTGATTCATACGGTTGTCCCCTGGGTTGGGTAAAGTGGGAAGGAAAAGTACATCCAGGGTGGATAATATCCATACAGTACATTTTTCTTATCTGAATTGTATCTGTTGGTATGACCCATTCTCTTGAGAGCTCGCAGCAGCAACTCAGGATGGCCTCCCTCTGTACATCGTCATATATCCTACAACGTTATGAGACAGACCATTAGTTTATTGCTCAGCCAGCATCGGCAAGCAAGTGAGCGTGAACAATGCGAACAATAATAAGGGGAAAGGGAAACATTCTCCACCGATAAATTGCGAGATAAGATAGAATTGTTTGTTTCGGTTCTGCTGTTTTTGTTGTGTTCGTGCTGCTGGCTTGAACGTTATACCAAATCACCCTCAAACTGTGAAAAACGGAAATGAAGATGGATCTTTGGACACACACGCAGACACCTGATTGATTGCAGCACATATATTACTTAACCTGTCGCACCACTGAGGAAACTCATAAATTAAACAAATGTGATCAAAGTGCAAATCTTCAGTTTGCTTTATTTTGAATGTCACTGCTATTAAACACAGCTGCTGCGTCTGCTAAGTTGCATCTGTGACATTTGCAGAAGAAATGCCACCTCAAAGCTGCTCGCACACCTTCGACGTGCTCGAAGCGATAGAAAACAACAGAACAACAGCTTGCCACGGTCCGTTACCATGGAAATGTGTTTCGACCTCGTTCAGGAGAGGAGCTCTCGGTTCATTTTGAATCACCCCTCACTGTCACTCCATCCTCTGACATTATTATAAACCCGCTCCACAGATAAAACACAACAGCTGTTTGTTTTATTCTCATGGGTGACTTAAAATGGTGGTATGCATGGAAGAGCAGCAAACCACCCTCCCCCCCCTCGTGCCTCGCGCGCCAACGTGCTGCTACAGGGATGACACGCTGTACTGGAACATGAGAAACCCAGCTAACACTGTTGCCATGACAACCCAGCCAGAGGATAACTGTTTTACAGCATATAACACCACCCACCTCCTTGGCTGCTTCAGGAATATGTTGCTCTGTATGGCAGTGGCGAGATGCTTTTGGTAGTCACTCAGGGTTTCTAATCACTCACTGTGGTGATTAGACTACTTTCCCCATTAGAGCAATAGACAAATGAACAGAGTAAACACTAATGAACCGTTCTATTGTTGGCTGTGCATAATGCTGGCAGAAATTAATCGAAAATGTCACATCTCATATCAAATGTCATTGGTTTTAAGAGGAGTACCCCAACTCGTAACATTATCCTCTCTGATTCTCTTTAGTACCACTTTAAGACTAAATTAATGAACATGGCTATTGTTTATTATGTCACTATTTTATCAGGGACATTGTCATCTAGCTTCTGGATGATCAGGAGGATTTTTAATCTCACTAGTTGAAAGAAAGTAACTATATCTTTGTAAAACGTTTAAAAGCAAACATTTGGTTTCAAGGAGACAAAAAGCCCTCTGTTACGTGTTGATGCTATTTTGTGGTGCTAATGGAGTCAGCAGGGTAAGTTACTTTTATATATTAACAATTAATACTTGAATTTTATGTTTGTAAATTCTTCCTCTTCTTCTTCTTCTTCTTCGTCTTATTATTACGGAGTGTCTATTTGCACCCGGGTGAGAATAGTCACATGGCAGCTATTTGGCTATTTACATGCGCTAATATTAAGAGTAATGTAAAAAACAACAAAGTACATGCAAGTTGCAGGTGGATGGATGTGTCAAACTCAAGACTTTCACCCTGGAGACTAGGGTTTTAGTCCCGTGAGAAGCTCACATAGTTGACCTATTATTTTCTTTTTCTTTCTTTTTTATTATTATTCTCAATATTGAGTAACAATTTGGTTAGGTTAAGGCACCAAAACTACATGGTTAGGTTTAGGAAAAATATACATATACAGATACAGTATCTAATGGGTGCCCTGGTTGGGTGCAAATAGCATTGCTGGTTACTGACAACTTGGTGCTAATAGCATCTGCCTTATTATTATCATTATGATTCTTAGTTTTTTGCAGTCATGATAGTGTCAATATATGTATGGCATAAATAAAGTGTAAGTCAGAGTTGCCAGTTTTTTTCTGTATTTCAGTATAGATTAAAAATGGGTTTGGTATCATCCATTTTTCTTCACAACACTAATTAGCATGCATCTTCCCCCAGACAACAAGATAATTGATTGGCCAGCAGGAGAAGACATTTTGAGTTAATTGACTCCAAGGGCTAATCAATTATCCTATATCTCAACCAGTGTTAATAACCTTTGTACATTTGCTGCATATAACATTAGAATTGTGATTTATCTTTGAGGCAATACCAATTCAGAAATTGGTAATGCATCAGTATAGTGCACCAGCAGAAGAATTTCCTGGCGCACACACCACAGGTCATATTTATCTGATGCTATGAGAATTAAAGTACAATGTAAACATTCATTCTGACAAGACCTTAATTTGAGACAAAAGGAATAATTTCACATCTTCTTATAAGATAAAAAAATAATTATATTGTTCCCTAAGGTGAAAAGAGACTACAGTTAATTAGGTGAAACAATTATGTGTGACCTATTTATCAAAAATAAATAATACCACCAAAGGATATTCAAACATTCAACTGTGTAATCTTACTCTGTTGTATAAACATCACTTTGCTGTTGGGCTTTGCAAGACACAAACAAATCCCTGTCCATGGCCATCTGAGTCATTGTGATGTAAATTCATCTGATCCTGCATTAGCATTGCTGTAGCTCAGGTGCTAAGAGGACTGGACACTGCCATCCTCCACCTTTCATCCCCAACGACAGTAAACCTGAGCTGCTGTTTTAGATGGCAGAGCTGTCATTGTCATTTTAGTTGGTTTTGAAATTGAATATCGAGACATGTCAAATCAATTATATGTTCCATGTACCATTGGCTCCTTAAATGTCAGTATTAACTTGACATAAATTGTCACCTTGATTGCATTCTGGTGACATTTAGGTAAGGCGTCACCTTCATTAAGTTTAGCAGGCGGACTGACTACTAAGCTGCTAGACAAACCACAAATGTCACTGAAAATGTACGATGGATCAAAATAAATGAAACCAAATCTATTGCTCATAATTGATTCTTTATTTTAAGCGAGATGGAAAAAATGACATTCTGTCAATTTGCTGAAACAAAAGGTTGAAAGTATATTTAAGAAGCCTATATGACAATGAGTTGACATTTGTAATCACTTCTGGTTGCGAAAGCATCTCAAATCTGCACCATCATTGCTGTGTGAGCATTTCTATGCAATTGCTGCATTTTAATGAGGCCAAGGCACGCAGTCGGGCCTTAGTTAATAAACCTGAAGATGAAGCATTGCCCTGGCTGTGCTATTGATGTCTCCTATATGAGGTGGCAGATCCAGGCCATTCCCTGTGTACCTTCTGTCATCATTAGCTTCAGCCCAGGGAGGATCCTATCAGAACAACCATTGACAACCAACAACGTGCAATGCTGGAGGAGGAGGAGAGAGAGAGCGAGCTCGCGCCTCTCAGGCTGATTGCTCACATGGGTGAAGATTCATTTTGGTTAACCATCCCTTCGTGCTGCGATTGGCTGAACTAATGGCCCATAAGCACACTTGATTACACAAAGGTGGTGAGACTGATTGGTGGAATGATAGTATCGCTCCTGGGGAATGTAACTTCAATAAGTCATTTCCACATAGAAGAAAAACAAAAGTAGTATCAAAGGTTGGTTCACTTTCTAAAGTGAGGCACCAACAACATACATATTCATGATATTTGCAGAACTAGTTACCTTAGTGCTGATAATATTACTCCAAAGTTCAAAAGCAATAAATGGCAAGAAACCTCAGGCTGCAGTTACTCTCATAAAGGAGCAAAATGTTTGCAATGTGGCCATGGGACAGTCCTAACCTTTAAAAAGTCATTGGTCTTAAAGTAAAGGCTAAAACTACAAAAAGCTGGGTTGATTAAGGTTATGCAAATTTCTTTATTTTGCAGCAATATGGTGCTTAAATATAAAGGAGCTTGTAAATTATTCAGTGGAAATACAGGGCAAGGTGGCCTCTATATAACTGAAATAATTGATGATTTAGTTTACATTTGTATTCGGCTTTAAGAAACATGTATTACTTTTGCTAGATAATATATGTCTTTCAAATGGTGGTCTAATTTTGCAGCTAAATCCTTCCATCATTAAAGGACTGAGGATCATAAAGACGTACAATAGGAAGGCTTAATTCTTCAACACCTTTAAGCTGTAACTCTGACACACAATTTATCTACCAAATTCCAACTTTACCGACTTTTCTAATTTAATTTCATCTTATGAGATGATTCATATTCAAGCTAATAATCTTCTGGCCTTTCTCTCGTTTGGAAATAACTCCCAGGGGCCTATAAAAATTGTATTAATCTATGGAAGCATCTTAAATATAGACAGATTTAACATTAAATTCTAGATATACTGTATATGTTGTCATGTTGTGAAATATGAATGCTGGCGATGTGCGCTTGGGTTATCCTTTTATCATAAAAACTCTTGCATATCATAACCCTGGCTGTAAACTCTCCATATATCATCATGCCAAAGATGGATATTTTCTTCTTGGCACAGCTCTTTCATGCAAAAAATAAACAGCTAAAGAGGTTTGTATCTCAAATGCATGTCAACAATAGCAAACACAAAAGGACTGTTGAAGGTGAGACCTGAATTCAAAGAGTTGTCCACCCGGCAAAACCCTCACGATACAGTATGTTTAAGCTGACCAGATGTGTCCACTAACCGTGAGCCATCTGATCCAACTCAACACCAGATGGTGTGCAGCCCCTCTCTTCTGCGCTAGTGTTTAGATCAGGTTATGTGAGTGGAGTGGAGGTGGAGTATGGGGGTAGGGGGGTGGAGCAGAGTGTGATTTTTGCCTGGAGCAAAGAGCGGCTTTTTAGAAAGTCAAAGTGTTTGCGTTCAGTCTTTCTTTAAGATACCGTCCTCCATCCCATGAGTCCAACACATCACATATGCACATTCTACATTGTAATGTATGTAGGCAAGAACATCAAAGTTTGAAATTGAACTTTGAATGAACTCAAACAGTGACAGTGAACCCATAGTCCTCTTAGGAATTCATTTTGGAATCATAGGACCACCTGGGCTACGGTCAAATAGTCAAAACAATCTCGTCCTATGTCTTTTCCTAACCAGTTTCCCTTGACCTCATGATGTTTTCCATCGAGATCAAGGAAAATTGGTTAGGAAAAGACATTAGGACGTCATTTTTGGAAGAAAGTTATGAAGGACAATTCATAAGGACTCAGGAAAAATCAACTGCGGTGCTAGAAAATGAGTAGGCTACAATGACAAACTCAATGCTGTACAATTAAAAGGAGGATTCATGTCCAAAACAGACCCACACTTCTTAAGAAGGATGTTTTAGTGTATTATAGTGTATTAAACAGCGACGGCAGATGTTATTGACAGCCGAATTGTATGTCACTTTAAATGTTGCTGCCACAAGGAATTGTGCGATAGCATGATCTTCTTTCCTTTCACAAAGGATGGTCCAGTGCACCCTATGCTAAAGGAGATAAGAAAGGAAGCATTGAAGCACCTTTCCTTTACATTTAGATAATTGGACCAGCTCTTATCATGGCTGCCACTTGGATACTTCCAGTATAATTTACACATTAAATTATCAGTGGTGACGTCCTTCATGTGGAACCCCATATTGCAGCCCTGGGAGACTTACTTATTGATAATAGTTGCTTATTGATGACGGTTACTGTGGCCTATAATTCAGCTCACACTCACAAGAACCTATTTATGTCTAAAATTTCAAACAATCGACCTCTTAAGCACCACTTAACCTAAAAAACAAAGAAAATACATAGGGAATGTTTTTTTGTTTGCTGTTCAAAGAACATTGATGAGTGCTGAAGAAATAGTCGATAAAGCATTGAGTAAAACGTGTGCTAGATCTGCAGCCCCTGGGCGACAGTACACTTACTATAAAGGAGCGAGTGTGGACAAACATGATTATAATATGATGTAATTAACTTCAAGGTGATGATGGAAAATTATTACAAAGAACTGGAGAGGAACATATGGCCTGGGTGGGAGAAAAGAGGGATTATCTTTATGGAGCAGTGGGAAGTCAACCATCTTCATGGAGATATGTGACATTCATTACCGCTCAGCAGAAGGAGGGTGGACAAAATAAGACACCTCATCACTCTACTGCTTTAAACTGCTTTAAACTCATGAAGCAGATTTATTCTCCTCCATGGATTGTAACACTCCACAAAGGCTTAGACTTGAGTTGGTGGACAAAATCCTCTATTTACAAAAGGAGTTTTTGATAAAAAAAAATAAATATTTTAATGTGTTTTACAGTAACACAATTGGTATGGTTTAAAATGTCATGAGAGCTGGGAATGCTGCAGGAAATAATTAGATTATCCTTGAACAGAGTAGGAAAATGTTTGCATTGGCTGTTGTTTAAATACCATGTGTTTGATATGACATTACTTTGGGTCGAAAACTGCTTCAATATGTATTACTTAAAAAAAAAAAAAAGAAGAAGAAGGCATTTAAATAATCCTGTCAAAGGATGAACACATTTATATACATCATGTGAAACTATTGCACCCTCCACACACCTACACAGGTGTTTTCAGTTATCTGGCTGATCAGACCTCTGCCAGTGTGAAGTTGGGTGGAGCTAATCCATCTGAGCCGCACTCATGTTTTGAAAATGTTGCCTAAAAAAGTGCTAACACTTCTTCTTTTGCATTGAAAAACCTCAAAAGAGAGGAAGAAGAAGAATCAGGCAATATTGTCCTTGTTACATTCATGCTAATAACGCATGTTGAATTGAATTGTGTGGCCCCAGTCGTGGCCGGGGTAAAGATTGAAAGTCGATCATGCAAAGTGAGTTTGTTGTTGACTAGATTTTTAGCAGCAGCAACTATGCTTGCGTGTCAATAAGTTCTGCTTAATTCAGTCTTAGTTGATAAAGCTTTAAATGGGCTGCTGGTGGACTTGTCTCACATTGCAATCGAAGACTGTTGATTGTCAACTTTTGTTTGGGACAGCCCAAAATTGCATGACAAAATGAAGGGAATTTCACTTTATGGTGTGCCTGTCGCCTTAGTTCAAATTAGTTTGGTGACGTCAGGATGCTTCACCCAGCCTCAACCAGAGCAGATGGCTAATCAGCCAGAGAAATTGAAAACACATGTGTGGGTGTGCAGAGCTTTTAACAGGAGAGCTGGAGTGATGTCAATGAAGCACACCTGCACACAATCCTGAGGAGAGGTCTAATCAGGGAAGATAACTCACACCTTTGTGATTGGATCATGTGTGTGTGTGTGTGTGTGTGTGTGTGTGTGTGTGTGTGTAGGGCCTTCAACAAAACCACTTTACATCGGAATAATGCTTAGTTTTATTTTGAATTGCACAGCCAGTTGGCAAACTTAATTTATGTCCTCAAATAATGAATTTGAGAGATTTATATTTCTCCAAATCTCTTTTTTTGGATGGATCAACTCTTCCATCGATAACATGACACTGTTCTAGGACTGTACTGACATAATGATTAAAGAAATTATGACTCCTCTAAATTAGTTTGATAAACTGATTAATGGGATAGTTTGGGTGTTTTGAATTGTTTGTATGAGGTACTTCTCCATAGTCAGCATGTAACCTGTAGTAGATGATGGTCGACAATCCCCCAGCATCGAGAAACAGACAGGAGTACCGACACTGGAGCAAAGCAATGTACTGTTGTGGACGGGGATGGCAGAAAAACACATTTTAGTTACCTAAAAGAAAGGCTCACCTAAAAAAAAAAAAAACTGATATCTGTTTAAGTGTACGCTATTTTTAGAATATTTTCCGATGGCGAATAACTTTCACTTCCAGTTCAGTTCCGTGTCGGAAAGGAGAAGGAAAGGGGTCTGACTGCAAGGTAAAGCGGTGATAATATTCTAAATATAGCGTACACTTAAATGGATAATGACATTTTTTAAAGTGAACCTTTTTATTTTAGGTGGCTAAAATTTGTTCTTCTGCCGTGCCCGTCGGCACTCTATTGCTTTGCTCCTGTCTCTTTCCTCAAACTGGGGGCGCACCAACCGCCATCTAGTGAAAGTAATACACCTACACTGGATAAAAACCTCATACAACCCCTTAGCTCCTGGTTGTCTGAAAGACAGACCAAACTCACCTTTGGTTGTATTTAAGTAAGTTAACTAATCATGTTTCATCTCATTAAACCTTTCTGTCCATTTAAAACATTTAATTACCACGGTTAAAGAAAAAACCTTTCATCACTTGTTCTGTGATGATTTCCTCGTCCTGAATAAATGACACACGCTCGGAGATAACAAGAGATCAGCCACTTTTATTTAGAAAGAGTCCCAAAAAATAAACAAGTTAGCACACATTCCATATACAAAATGTCAGTGAGAATAGCCTGAATATGCGATGAAATTGATAAGCAACTACGGTATATGTTTCTATTGTTGATTACAAAAACAACAGTGATAATAATAATACAGTTCACCTCCCTTTCTGTTGCAGTAGAGGACTCTTCATAGGTCAATTTCATAAAATAAAATAAAATAAAATAAAAAGGTGTCTTATAATTAGAAGTGCTCGTCTGTATAAGTTTGGTAAGTAACTTATGGACTGCATAACTGAAACAAATAAATTAAACTGTAGTTTCTGAATAAGTAACCAAATTTAGTATTTAATGGAAGCAGAGTAGCTTTGACGCCATAATGAAAAGGGGCTATAATTGTTCATATTCAAACTTTTTATATAAAATATATGTATATATGTATATATTGTATATATGTCTAACATTGTATTTCCAATTTCAAACAATTAACCTCACAACTTCAACATTAAAATGAAAACGCATGTTTGGCAGTAATGAAATAAACGTATGTAGTATCTGCGGCAACAACATGCAACTGGTGCTACTTTATTGTCAGATCAATTCAAAACACATGGAGACTGGAAAACAAAGCGTAAAGGCTATTGTATTAGCACTGTCATTGCCACCAACTGTACACCTAGTTACAAAAGTTACAGAATGTATCATTTACATTCACTGAGATGACAGTGATTGATTATATTAAGACTATATTCATATCTACTGGCACTAGAATTTGGCACTCTTACTTATTTGGCATTTTAAAACCACCACGTAAAACCATGTGGATGTCGATGCCTCTTTTTGATGTCACTTCAAAATGTGATGCGATAATACCAGACCATACTATTTTTTTTTGTTGTTTTGCATTGATGGCGTGTAAACAGGTTAATTTCCTCTTCAAAGTAGAACAACCCTGGTTCTCGTCAGAAAAAATACAAACAACAAAAGCACTGAAGCAAACAAAGGGACAAAAGAATAAAGCAAAAATCGCTGCACCAACTCTAACAAGAAAAACATAGAAGGATTGATTCCAAATGTCAAGCATTGACATATATTTCATATCAACACCAAATGTTAAAGAATAAAATATACAGGAAAGTTTAGAATAGGAATTAATTACATGATTTCAACATCTCAGCCCCATATGCAATGTATTTGGCTTTAAAAATATGGAACTAGAAGCTGTTTAGTATTTTTTTCTTTCTTAATACTCACAAGATGTTTATATCCAACCAGTATGTAAGCAAGTTTATTTAAAAGCTATTTTGTGAAAATACATAAAAATATTTTTTTTCAATAAACTTTTTTCTAGATTTTCTTAGAAAAAAAAAGGACAATTTCACATCTTAATGCAGATGATATCAAGTGTGCTTGAAAATCCTGTTTGGCGGTGGTGGCTACAGAAACAGTGTGTTTTTGACGACATCTTCCCAAGACGCACACACACCCACGCTCTTCACACACACACACTCAGACACACAAACACAGTTGAGATGACTGAAACTCCCAGAAGCAGCCGTTGCCGTCAATCAAGCCCTCGTTTCCGTCTCAGTCCAGACAGTTAGAAAGCGTGATGTCATCAGTATAGAAAAAAAGAGCCTCCATTTTATATTCCGAGATGTAATTCCACCCAGAGAGAGAGACAGGTGTTTTATACGGTGCGAAATAGAGACAGAGAGCAACAATACAAGTCTTTGTGAGACACAAAATGAAGCCTCCATCTCCTACCTTTCCTTTTTCACCAGACAGAGACAGAAAAAGCGCCAGAACAGAAGGAGGGAGGGCAAGGACAAGAAAAAAATCGCTCTATTGAAACCATTGTAAGGCACTCAGAAGTTTCTCATTGATCAGGACAGATCTGTCAGGCTGACGTTTAGTCCCATGTCAGGTCTCACGTAAGGGGCAGCGTGGACAGCTTTGGGAAACTCTGGAGTCATCACCCGACCATTCTCCCCAGTACTCCCAGTGACGGAAAGTCTCGCTTTGTTCCTCATGGCGTCCCCAAAGGTCATCTAAACGCACGAAAAGTCACGTGTACACGCAGACAGCAAGCAATCACAAACATTAACACATTCACACGCATACAAGAACAAGGAAGCAACATGTTAGGTTAGAGTATCTCCACATCTGTAAACTTAAAAGATTATAAATGTTCAAAAACATGACAATGTAGATGAGAACTTAACGTGATCTCCATGGGTAACACAATGCGAGATTCAAATGATCATGTAAAGGCATTATGCATGGTCATTGCAAGCATTATTGTTGAAATGTGTTACTAGGACAGAGGTATTAACAAGCATGGCCATCAACAGTCATACATGAAAATGGTTTCAAAATAGCAAGGAAACTTAAATGGACAAACACAGTTTTAGTCTTTAAAAAGGGGGATATCTCTCTCTCTCTCATTAAATCATAAATCACCATTACATACGATCCTTTGGCCAACCTCTTCATTCACTAACACTGAGGGATGGAACGGATGGAGCCAAAAAAGCGTGCATTTGGGGGGAATTTATGAAATCCTCGTTCCCTACCCCCTAAATTTTTACACTTTCGATCCCATATACGTTGTAACCTTCCTTATAAGTTGCAAAATTCTGTGAATTCTGCGAGGAAGTTGGGTTAATATTCTGTGCATTCTTTGCCACCTTCATTCGTTTCGCCTCGGCTCGGGACTTGTAACAGAACTCAATCAAGGCCACCAGCATGGCCAAACCGAGTCCTCCGACCAGAATGTAGAAGACCCCAGCCACGTTGCTCAGGCTGAGGGCGCTCGTCTTCTCCTGCGGAGTGCACACGAGACAGAGGTCAGCGGCGGGGCAAAGGCCAAAGGTTGAAAGATTTTAAAAAATGTACACAAATAAAACAATCACATCCACAACAAAAACTAAAAATGCACAAAAATGCACCACTATATTTAATATTTCTTTTGACAGCCAATAATATCTAAAAAGCACAGAAAATAACAAGACATAACACACAGGTGCTTTTTTTTCATTTTGGGTAAATTTAAAGCAATGTAGTGGGTAAGGTTAGTACTGTAATCATAATGAAATGCAGCAGCAGTTTGTTTGCAGTGCATATACAGTCTATGTGTTGTGGATCTTATCCGAAATTTGTACTGTAGAAGGACCATTTACATGGGTTGCCCATTACAAAGGGCTAAGCTGTTACAAACGTGCTCAAAGACCTTTACTTATAGACAGAGACAAGAAGGAAGACAGCTTAGTAATAAACCAATTGGGGTCTGACACATACAGTACAGTAAAGTTTTCTTTAGCGTATATAAAACACCCATGTATTCATTTAAGGTGGATGCCAAATGGATACATAGGGCTCTACCTTCTCAAAGTGGTGCACAATATATGTGTGTGTGGAAACAAGACAGCCATAGACAACACAGTTACAGTTACATGTTTAAAAGTTGGGAGTATTTAAGAAGTGACAAGACAGAGGTGAGTATCAATTATCAAGGAAAAGAAACAAGTGCCAACTGAGGAAAGAGAATCACTCAGATCAAAGTGCTTCATTTTTTTTTCACACGGATCATTTCATTAATAATTGATGTAATTGATTTCATGAACACTGGGAAAAAGGGTAGGTGAAGGAACGGTTTGCTATTTGATTTTTTTTTTTAAATGGTGGATTTTCTTATAATTTGTGATTAATTTCAAGTGAGAGGTAACTGTTGTCTGTGAAATCAGTGTGAACTCCATTAATAACACACTAAGATCAACACGAGGCCACGCAAATAAAAAGAAAAACACAAGACTCACACAGTACTACACAGTGAAAGACAGTGATACAAATACAACAGAGAGGACATTTAACACCATTGGACACCCTTTATAGATGGTCCAGAGATTAGCCAATCACTGTCAGATTTCAGTATTCAGTGCTGTGAGCGTTTTCCTTTGTGTATAGCTGCGTCCAAATTATTAAATTCATAAATATCTCATAAAAGCTTTTTTGTAAGAAAAAAGCTTTCCATTTCTTTGGAAATTGGGGAGCTGGAAAAAGAGGATTTAACGGGTCATTTTGATAAAAGGAGTGCACATTTCAAGAATGACATTGCATGCATTACTGTATTATAAAATAATATAAATGGTATTAATCATTAGTAAGTCTGCAGGCATTAGTAAATTACATCTTACCAAGGCATCTCATGCTTTGTTTGTGCATTTGCTTGAAATGATTTATCATTACTTTAAATGGGGTCATTCCCACTAATAATTATGAGTGTGCTTGAATCACATAGAACCTGCAGCGACTAACCTTACTTCCAGAGTCCTTGGCTCCACATTCACCCTTATCGTACCACCATTTGTTTTTCAGCTTGTCTAAGACTCCTTGCTCACTGAGTTTCAATACCGCAAGGTTTACTGGCGTTCTTCACGTGGAAAATAACATAAATAACATTATCAATGTTATTTTATGTTATTATTACATTTACACTGATTAAACTTTTTTTTCTGTCTTTGATTCTCTTTCTTACATTTCTTTCTCTTCTTTCCGTTGCAGTGGCGATAGACGTTGATGCGCCATTTGGCCTAAGCAAAAGCGAGTTTTGCAGAGCCAAATGTGCATTAACGTATCGCCTGAAGTAAGCAGCAAGGGCAACAGATATACTGTAGTACAGTGAGCCAATGGGAAGAGGCCAAGCTACTGAGCTCGTGGTACGCATCTTGAACTTTCTTTGGCGACCTGATTGTCGGCTACAGAATGTGTTGGTGATTCAGGTTGCTGAGGGTTGCTGGCTGTGCAGCTGATTCAGCAGGTGACTGGCCTGCTGTCAGTGTGGATTGGGATCCTGTGCTGGTTTGCTGCTTACTTTTGGGAGTTGCAATGAGTTACCCATCACTTTGCTCACTGGGGCTGACCTTGGAATCACCTCCCCCGCTGCCGCACTCTCCTTTGTCGTACCACCATTTGTTTTTCAATTTGTCCAACAGGCCTTGCTCATTCAGTTTTAGTACTGCGAGGTTAACCGCATTTCTTGAAACGATAAAACATACTTGTAAGACAGGGTGAGCCACTTATCAATTGTCTGTCTATCACTCCCTCATTTTAGAGATTAAAAAATAGTTGATTTACGTCTATTACCCCCCTCCCCTCTCATGGTATTTGGGTAGTTCTATCACAAAATAGCTATCTGATATATATAATCAGGATCAAATGTGTGCAACATGAATGTTTGTCAAAGGTGGCAGAGCTTAGCCGTAACACAACAGAGAGGACAGAGTGCTAAGACTAGGGCGACTAGTGGCTACAGCAACGTACTCACATCCACAACATACATATAACAGTGTCTGGCAAGTGACTCCACTAAAAGAGAGACAGCAGAACAGCAGTAATGGGGAAAAAATGGTTAGACCTCATGGAAATATGTCAAAAAAAGCATGCAACATTTCCCAAAGAAATCACCATCTAACCCAACTACCCATAATCTATACTATGTTTAGGGATGGAGGGAGTTTTTGGTGCAACTGATCCAATTGAGGGGCACACTGAGCAAAAGGCTATTGCTATCTAAATCTATATCTAAATGGCTTCAATAATGAACATTATACAGTGAATATTAAATACATATTGAAACCCAAGCAGTGCCACAATTAACAGTTGGTATACCATTTGTTTGTTACTTCCAATTATTTTCCACAAAGGAAATGTTCATTAAGTCATTAAGAAAAGCGAGTGTACTGCAAGGGTTTAGCAAAAACACATTAAGTAAATAGACATTTAACTATACATTCCTAAAATATCTTATCATAAATATGCAAATTAATCAATCATTCAAAGTTAATCAAACAAGAAAAAGGGCAGAACAGCAAGGCAAAAATGTTAAGCATATTGAAACATAGAAAAAGACATAAGCTAGGACAGTACTAGACAGAAAGACTACAGGAGAGCAATCTAAATTTAGATTAAATGGGTGAAGCTATAGAAGAGGTTCAAATTAAGATTCAAAATCTTATTAATAATAGTAATTAATTAGAATAGGTCTTAAAAACCTCAGCTGAAATCCAGCCTGGATAGGAGTAATGATTCTCACTATAGTCGTTAACAATAAGAATTTGGGAAACTATTGCAGGAAATTTGTCAAATACTCAAATATTCAAAAAAATGACAAAACATTTTTTTGCAATTTATCGACTTACAATAAATTGCAATGGTGTTTAAAGAATTTGAAGGGGAATGGGCATTACCTCATCTCCTTATACAAACCAGAGACAAATAAGCAAAGCTACATCAGGGTAGGTGGGATACTATAACAACATTGGACACATTGTTATACTATTCCACCCACCTTAATGAGGATCCTTTGGGCGTGGCGATCCCGTAGCCTTTGGAGTCCAGGTTGCCTCCCACCTTCATGGTGTCGCAGGGTTTCCGCTGCTCGATGTACTCGTTCATTGTGGACTCTAGCAGGTAGGCGTACTTCCCCTTGGACTTCCGGACTCTCAGAACCCCCTCGGCTGTGGTTTTCACAAACACGGAGGGCTCCGCACTGCGCATGTATGTCCACATTTTGTCAAAGAGGGCAATTTTTGAGCGCTGTTTGGAAAAAAGACAATGGAAGAAGCACTTGCTGTTAATACAATCAAATTATAAAAGCCTCCATTATTTCTTCCTCCAAACATTGAATGTGATGCTGATATGATTTTAACTCTATAATATATATTTCTTGGAGGTTGGTCGTTTTTTTTTCATGACTTCAAGATTGCTTTGCCAGGTGCAGAGTTATGTCATTCAAAACTCAATTTTCAGTCCATGTTTTGGGACAAAATCTCACCACCTACTGGAATTTCAAGATACTCCTTCAAGGAAGATTTAATTTCCTTCATCAAGTTGTAATTTCAGCTGAGGAGTTTGGTTCACCGAGAAGTGAAGTATGTTGCATTTCAGCTACTAAAGCTAAAACTTAAAACCTTGTTTCCACAGGTGTAGAATACAACAAGAGTACCTCTTACCCTAAAAAACTCTTTAGTAGAGCCAGAGTCCAGAGTCCCATACGCTATCTCGGTCTGTTTTGCCAGGTCTTCTGCACTTTCAATGGGAGAGACCATCCTCTCGACAGTTAGGAAAGCAGCCAGGTTGGCGGTGTAGGAGGAGATGATGATTAAAGTGAAGAACCACCAAACGCCGCCAACAATGCGCCCAGACAGTGATCTATTGGAAAAACAAATAAAGACATATTCGCTTGTGTTTGTTATCATTCAACGGTTACTTTACACTGTTTTAACAAATCATTCAGCATCAACAAAAGATTATGCAACTACAGTGATGTGGTTGGATGTGATTCAATTGAATTGGATGTTGTCAGATTATTACAAATTGTTTTAGAAGTAAACATGATGTCCCCCACAAATTAAGCCCCCCTTTGACCCATCAATAACAAATGTCATCTTGATTTGACTTATGACTAAAAATGTTCAGGGGTTAGTAGTTTGATTTCTCTGAGTTTTGTCAAAATCCTACACATTGTAACGAATGCATGAACAAACAAATTAATCTAAAGAAATTTTTCTATTCATACCCCTGATATTATTATAGTTGACAATGATTTGCTGCACCCTCTGCAGTGTGCAATAATATTAAATCTATACTTAAAGTAATATGCTGAGGTTCTGTCTAGGGTTTAATAACATGCCTCCAAGAAACAAACAAGCTCAACAAATGCATAGAGGAAGGACAGCCTTGCTTCAGTTGAAGAAATAAACTAACAATATATTGATGTGGAGTTATGCTGACAACCTTCACATCATCGGGATGATATGTAGAAGACATGTTGATTCATCTCTGTGGAACACATGACTCTAACCTTACTTACAAGTGTCTGCTGTCACAAGTTATTAAATCTGTATTCACAAAACTTTATATGACACTGAATTAATTAAGGAGAACCATTTGCCTAACTCTGTTAATAAATGCAAGCACAGTACAAACAAGACTAATAGGATGTGTAGAAAATACAACATAAAAGCATAAACAATCACAGAGAACAATAGCAGATATGATATCATTTTTTAGCCACTGATAAATAAATGATTACACAGCAGGACTGCTCCTTCCAACAGTGACCCTGCGTACGTTGAAATATTTACAGCCCTGCTAGTGGCCCCATGAGATTGTAAAGCTCATTACCAACCAGAAAACAACAGTGTCAGATGGCTAAATATCAAAAAGACAATTTTTTTAATAGTTCTAAAGATTCTTGCAGGAATAAGAAAAATGTTGTCTTGTGTGTGGCAGCAGAAGAAAAGTAATTGTTGGCTAAATCAAAGAGTTTAATTGCTCTGCAGTAACTACAGATGGCAATGTAAATGTCCATCTTTCCAATGGCTCCTTATTGCGAAACCCCAATAATCCAAAAGGTCCCATTGGACCAAAAGCCCAGTTGTCCAACAATTTGTCCATTATCCCATAACCAAACGGCCATTGTTCTGAAGGCCCATTGCTCTGCAAATACACATTTTCTGTGCAACAAACGTAAGCACATGGCTAATTATTATGCAAAATGACATCATCAGACCTGCAAGATTTTTTTTTACTGGCAAAGGCATGACCCACCACGCTGCCTCTTATCACTAGTTTCCATTGTTGGTTGGGTTGGTTGGTTTAGGCATTAGTTAGGGTAAGAATAGCAGGGTAAACCAATCAGATTAGCCATGTGGTCCAATTCGTAACACAAATTTGTATTTTCGGAGCAATGGGAGTTTGTTTTCCTTTATCATGCTAGCATTGTAACATGCTCAAATTTAGCATTTTAGTATGATGTGCTAATATTTCGCATTTGATTATGCTAAAATTAGCTTGTTAGCAGTAATTTCAAAGTAGTTACTGTCATTAGGTTTAGAAATGTCCTTTCATTGACTAAAGGGTTGGACAGTTGAAAAACAGACCTGTTGATGCAGATAGAAATGTGAGTGAATTGACAAATTAAATCATCCTCCTTGTCCATTGATTATAATAGATACTGATACTTCACTAAAACAGACCTCCAGCATAGCTAAAGATACATTGGTTGTCTCGCAATTGCAAAATCACAGCTGCCAATAACCACTGTGAGCATTTACTGTGAAATGTGATGAAGCACACTTGTATTCCAAGTTATAAATGCATGATGTCACAAGTTATTTTTGGTTAATTAAACTGAGAAAAACACTGCAGTCGTTGATTGTTGTGACCTACCTAGGTGAGATGTCACAGCCTTGGCGCATGAAGGCTCCAAGGGAGAACCAGAGGCTGTTGAATATGCCAAACTCGTTAGTCGACTCATTGGTCTGGATCTGCCCATCTTCATACTCTTCAGTGTGCCACTCGTACGGGCTGAAGCGGCTGACGAGGAACAGCACCACGCTGACACCGATGTAGGCAAAAACGATACACATCCAGATCTCGTAGGCCAGCGGGTCCAGGAAAGAGAAGACTCCTGGTTTGGACTTCTGAGGTTTCTTTATCATGATAGAGATTCCCAGAGACATAAAGGGTTTGGAGAAGTCAATCACCTCCTCTCGTACCAAAGTGATGGTCAGAGGAGCGACAGCAATGTCTGCTTTCTATAAAACCAAAAGACAAAACAAAAGAACCAGAATGAGTGGCATGTGGTGTTAATCAAGGACTGAAGTTACCTCTTGTTAAAGACAACTCACCCCATACACCAACTCTCCAACCATCCCGTTCCAGATTTTGGTCTCTGCATCTCTGGCTCCATATTTCCCATCGCTCACTATTTTCAGTTGATATTTGAAGCCGCAGTGCTTCGCTATCTCCGCCGCCAGATCTACACAGTAACCCTCGTAGCGGTCATTGTCTACAAGAAGGTCAGAGTTCTTTTTCAGCATCACATACGGAGCTTCCTGAAGGACAGAGACAAAAACAGAAAACACTGATCAGCACAAGAGGTTTTAATTAGCCTACAATGCTAAAAGCAGCTTCAAAAACAAGGGTTTTACATCACCATGACAGGATATTATGAATACACTGGTCTAAAACAAAGCGCATTGTTGTAGCAAGGCATTAGCGGCCTTTTGTTATTCAGGTTACCAGTCTGAAGACAAGATTCATACAGAAGTATCCTCTCCTTAATGGAAAATGTGAGATTAAAATACCTCAATCATACAGCCAAATTCAGTCTAAATCAAATAAAGTTCTATGTTAAAATAAATGATTAAGGCTGTCCTTGGCATTGGAAAATGTGGCACCATATGTCGGATTGGGAGCCAACTGTTTCCCCAGCTATTTATCACCAGTAGGGAGACACTGCAAAGACAATTAAAGCAGTTTATACTTAGTTATGCAATCATATATTATAGTATTTACCAAGATGGTTGTGACAATAACTGTTTTGTTTTCCATTCCTGTTGAGTCATTTGCAAAGACATCCGATTTGGTGACAGCCATTTTGTCAACTTCATTCCAGTATCCAATCTGTCGGGATGAAAAACAGTAATATCCATGAAACATGTGTACGATTAATCTGTCGTGCTACTGTACATAATCTGGTCCTCAAATTCAAACCATCCACAAGATAAAAAAAATAAAAAATAAACTATTTAACTTAATTTCTAGATAAGGTGACCGTCCAGACGCTTACCTTTACGGGACCGTTCGTCTTTAATTCCATTATGTTCACTGAGTAGTTGACTCGCTTGCCATGTTGATCGAACTGGATGTTTCCCGTCAGGCCTTCCACACGCACCTTTGAGACAGAAAATCAAACTGTCACAACATGGCATCTAAAAACTGGCTGACACAGCATGTACACTACGACCGCTCTGTCGCATGAAAACAGCTTTTTGATGTGTTTTGCATAATTCATCACACCGCATTCTGATTGAAACAGGTAGTTGGATGTAAGTTAAAGTGGAAGGAGACATGTAAGCTTGCGAGAAGCCTCTGAACTTTGTTGGCCAGGAAGCACAGTGGAGATGGGCGTTCTGTTAGTCTCTCCTCTTCTACAAAGTTAATGCCATGATCCTTAATGACTTCAAATGGGGTTTCATGTCGAGGAAACTATCGCTGTCCAGCGTGTGTTGAGACACTTGAAAAACATTTTCCATCTCTTCTTTTATTGGCAGCCAACTGAAATAGCAAAATGGCCAAGGCAGAAAAGGACCAGAAGGAGGCTTGAAAGTATCCTGTGGAGTTTTCTTGTAAACACAGTAATGTTTGAATGCAGTTTTTTCTAATCAAAACGCATTGGGTGTATCCTTGAAGCCTGACAAACATGTTGAATGGATTTCATTTCTCATAAAACATGTGAATAAATCATGGGCTTACCATCTGACGTGTTTGATCCCGGCCCAGTAACTCCCTGTCTTGTCCCCATGGGGTGGTTTAAGGCAGCTATTCCTCATCTTTTACATACATATCCAAACTTCCTGTGTAGCAGGCGATGGCATCAAAGCCAAGTACTGATCAAATCACCCCCGGCTCTCTGAAGCTCTGTACGGCCGAATTCACAAATATGTAGGGCATTAGGCTACAACAGACATTCCTGTAATCTTGAGTTGCAACGTCGGCTGTATTAGCTATGTGTTTACTACATGTTTATTTGCATATATAGCGGGGAAGTGAGATCATATCCTAAGTGGTCACTCAAGACGCATTTGTGGAGACGCATTCTAATGCCAGGTGTGAACAAGGCCTCTGAGACATTACCTACCAACGCTCCAATCATCACAAAGCTCTCACCCTGGATATAGTTTAGTTGTGGATGTCCTTCTCCACGGTGCCTCATGGCCAATGGGGCGAGAACAGGGACTTTTCACAAGTCACAGTGGTAGAGATACAGATAAAAGGAAAAACCTTTGAGCATCCCGCCAGTTGGTTGATGACCCTGAACTGTTGGCGCAACATCATAGGCATTTTGTCTTCATAAAATATGATTCACATATTTGACAGGTACTTTTTCTTTGAGTATATCCCCTCAGATGCTGAAGGTTGTACCCCAAGGTTGTAATTTCAGATAAAGTAAATGTTTTCTGAATATGAATAGCAGTAACCTAAAGTCCAGAGTTTCTATTGAGATCTGTTATCAGTTGCTCTTGGCTCAAAAGGCAGAATCACTTACATGTTTTAACTTGAATTCCAAGTTCAGAACCTGTAGCTACAACCTAAAGAAACACTTTGGATCCACTTTGGCTGTCAAGCTTCATTTCTCAGCAGGAAGGAATCTAATCTTGTCTTGATTCAAAGCTCAGAGGACAGTCTGTGGGTAGACCTCTGTTTCTCTTCTGAAGAATAGCTGTCAGCATATCTGCGCGCATCCACATGCACAGTGAAAACACCAGTCTTTAAATGTGAAGTACTGTCTGTGGGTGTTTTGTGCATTTCCTGAGGGAGATCTGCTGTTACCATGGCAACAAGTCTTCACCAACAAAAGGATGTGAGCATATGTAATGTGTTACCTGTTTCAGTGCTCGCTCGATCTCCATTCCCTGAGTCCAGGGAACGGCAGGATTGGCCAGGCAGTCCCCATTGTTGGCCCTCCTGGTGAAGTCGATGCGCTGTTTGTGCAGGTGGCGGAAGGCCTCCGTCATCACCTGAACGGCGTCGTACGTCAACGCTGATGTGTACTAGGGCAAGACAATGGAAATAGATGTTGGGAATGGGGTTGTCAGAGAGGTAGGACTTCCTAAGCCTAACCCTAACTCCTAACCATAACGCTAGCTCTCTCCCAAACCTGATATAGTTTATTCCTGTGTTGTTCAAGAACTGTTAAAACTCATCAATCATCTATTCCGTTGCACTGAATGGCATGTTCATTCATTGCATGATATACAAGGACACTATAGTTTATTTTGAGTTGAACCCACACAAAACAAAAAGTTTTACTCCTGATTGAGTAACATATTCTACAGCAAATTTGATTGGTTCTGGTCTTTTGGGATTTGTTGACAGAAATTTAGGGTATTTTCAGTCCAAACAACAAATTAAGTACCCATAAAAGGAAACTGCATTATGAATTATGTTTCAAGGGAATTTTGTTACGGATTACGTGTGTTTTTGACGTATCACAAAGACGTTTGTAATGATAGTCCGCGTAAGTCCACATAAAATGGAGTTTGGGGTGGTGGATGGGTCAAACAAACATAGGACTTTCACCTAGAAGACTGCTGTTTGAGTCCCATTGGAAACTAAATGTCAACATTCACTTATTTAAATTTATACGTAAATAACGTAAAAAACAGTAATTTCAAGCCAAACCATGATGAACCTAACAAAGTAGTTGTATTGCATTCTTTGTTCTGTTTATTTTCAGAAAACATTTTACAATATTAACCATGTTGAATTTTACAAACTTTTAACAATTGTTTAAAATTGTGACTGTAATATGGGCGAAAATTATCCTTTGAAAGGAGAATGCAGTTTAGTTGAATGGGAACATCATTTTGTGGGAGACAGGGTTGTTTCAGTCTCATCCTTTAAAGATGTAACTTTACATGTTGAGAGAGAAATGAGAAGCACAATATATAATACTGGTGAGAGACCTCAGGACATAGTTATATTCTGTCACTTGTTATTACTGGACAGATTTCCCAACAATTTCATTCCATTTGGGTAAAACGAGCAAATCTGTGGGGTTGTAATTTGCAGGAATTAGATGCTTTGCTTCACTGATGGCTTTGTAACTTGTCCCATCAGCTTCCAGGTATCTAAATATCAATCTGCAATAGTTTGAGACAAACTACATAGGAGGTGTCTGTTCTGTGCCTCAAGTCAAACCATGAAGGTTGAACACAACCTCGCCTCATCAATTTTATTAGGGTTAGAATAATTAGTTGATAAAAGAGGCTTTAACTCTAAGTTCTAACCTTAAATTCACCTATCCGACAAGTGAGGCAACCAACATGAGCCACTGATTGATCCTCTTCTGAAGTTCTAAACACAAAGACACACCCACACTGCACCACCTGTTCATTATCCTCCCTGGTATTTAAGCATCTTGTCCTAATTAGAATGCGTATTATAGCCTATGTCAAGTGGTCTTTTCATTTTTTCTGTTGTATTTATGGTCTGGGCTGCACTAGTTTGTTCTGCGTTGTAAATGTCAAAGTGATTTTTCATCCAGACTTGAACCACTTGCAACAGCCTGGCTGTGTGGCAATAAAAAAGATGTTGAACTTCTCACAACTTTGCAGACAGAAGGTGGGAGAATATTTTTGGCGATGGCTGATATTTCAAATGTGAATGGTTTATAGTATCTCTTGGAGAAAAAGAGTGGGAGGCGAGCTCAGTTCTGAGAGCTGATACTATATCAGTTACATCATTATCATCATTAGTTACATAATTTTCACGATTCAATATCATAACATCCTGATTTCAATTTCATTACATGTAACGATACAATTTGTATTAAACATGCTAGCACTCAGCTCATGGGAACATGTATGTGAGTTTATGTAACAGTACTTAAGAATCATTACTCAGAGTAGTGTTTAATAATGCACACGGTGTGGCTGTAAAGGGGGTGATTCAGATGGAGACAGCATCCTTTACTTACATTAGAGCAACTGAGCCACATTTAAGTGCTTGCAAAGACATTTTCAACCAACTACCCTGCCGTGCAAATAAAGAAAAATAAAATATGTGAGTATCTTCACACGCACTGAGGCATGTGCGCATGCTTTAACTCACCCTTATTTTACTGTCGGCACCAGGATACTCCTTCTCTTCTAGGGCCTCCCATCTCTGGTCAAACTTGGACACCAAAGGATCATCGAAATCGACAATTTGAAAGCCCGACACGTTGGCACCGCCATACTGGATTTTGGTTAAATCCCCATCAATGAAACCCTGAAAACATAAAATTGAGACTCAGATGTTATCTCCCTATGTGAGACCTTTTATAAACATATAAAGTGATAACACAATCCTTGAACAAATGTAGAAATTGTGTCAACTTACCAGATTGGCTATAATGTAGTGGTAGCCTTTAACATGTCTGCCAATTGTGATGACCTGCAGGGTTATGAGACACACAAAGTATAAGCTCCCACTGGAATAAAGAAATACATCTCAGGCAAACATTAGCATTAGCATTATAAAAGTGTCTGAAACAAGTTCTTCTATACAGTTTTCTTTTGTAATAGAGTTTTTAAAATCACTCACTATGTGATTGCCAGCTATTTCAAAGCTTGTTCTGTTATCAGTATTATTTTTGGACAACTTTCATTGTAATTCCTTAATGGATCGAGAGTGTGACAACCAGAGATAAGATATTATATTCAGACATTATAATTTGTCACTACCAACCCTAACATGGCTGACAGTCGTGGCCATTATCACTGAATGAAACAAAAGAACGGTGGCGTTCACAGTCACACATGCTGATAGAGATATCCAATTGCAAATACGCTTCCCTTATCAGTGGAGCAGAAAAGCGGAAAATAACAGAAATATCTCAGCTATGTACCATTTCTGTACCTCACATAAATGACACACCTGAAACTAATCCTGCTGCTTGACTGGCACCTCCGTTTGTCAGGGGCCGCAACTTGAAGCAGATTTGAATAATGACGTCTTGTATCTCCTACGTGAATGTCTTTGACATGAAGCAAGAAACGTCCACCTGAACTGATTCTGTTTTTCCCAGATAAACAGGTACCGAGGCTGTGGGCATTGATTTCATTCAGCATCCGGCTAAACAGACGTTGGCATGCTTTAAATGCTAATCGATAAGCCTCTCTCCTGGGTAAAAGGTAGAGTAAATATAACCTGTTTATGTGCATCTGTTTTGCCTTTAATTGCAGTTTTGTTTACAGCTTAAATGAACAATTAGCGTAATTGTTATGGTGCCTTTCTACATCTGCTGGGCTGCCGGCTCCATGACAATGTTGTTTTTCAAAGTGCTGCACCAATGCACATATTTTGTCTGAATATAATTTCCATCCTTCAGTACAGGAGTAATTAAAGGACAAAAGGGTTGTTAGCATTTCCTACATACAAATGAATACAAATACTACAGATAATTTCCTAGTTATTCACACTTGTTCTATTCTCATGTAATGAGAGATTGTTTTATTTTCCCTGCTTTTTGACTGTTTAAAAATTGAGTATCATGACCAGATACAAAACAGAATATACCAATTCTATGTTTTAATTGTGTGAAATCAAGCTTTATTTCCTGTTCAGTTTTATGAACTGTAGTTAATAAAAGTGTCTTGTTTTGGTTTCTCTATTGGCTTGACTGAGTTGTGATTTACTTAGGTTACTTGGTTAACTTGGTCTGGTATGACCCTTATGGTGGCTAATGTTGGCAAACTTTAGGTAGATATTGCTGTGTGATTCATGAATCAGTTCGCTGACTCTTCTCTACTATTCTCTAACATCCTGTAAATTTCCATTGTGGCCATGGTGGCCACTATTCAGCAATAGTTACATAGTCTCACTTTCAGTTGGGTCCTAATTTAACCACATTATTGAGAATCAGTTAACAAAATCAGTAGATTGTGTCGCCCAGCATTACTGTTCTATTGTAACACTGAAAACACAAATACAAAATGATAGAAAATACAAAAAGGAAGGAAGCAACAAAACCCAATATCACACTCATTTACATAGTCATCTCCTTAAAATATCTTTGTGGATTTCGGAACAAAACAGGGCGAGTCAGATCTCTTAGTTTTATATGTCATGCAGGATGCAATATCAAGCCAAGCAAACACGTCAAACAAAAACCCCCAAATTAAGAAAAATATCCTATTCAATTGTAATAATTGGCATTCCGTCAGCTTTGTAAAAGGGAAACCGATATCACCAAAATATATTTAGGCACCGCTCAGTAGATAATATCAGCAGCAACCCAACCCGAGCCTTATGTTGTCAACAGTGTAAGTGCTAGACATCTACGGAACCAAAATTAAAGTAAAGAGAGGATCATAAGAAAAGACAAGATACTAGCTTCCTTGAGTTACCACCACACCAGAGTCCTTTCTCACGCAGTGTTTACCACAATCTTAAATTCTATTCCCACACCAAATCCAGAAGCCACATAAATGTGGAGTGGAAACGTTTAAAGGAGACAAACTGGACCTGAGCAACCCACAGCAGTCAGACTCCTGACAGCCGCTGTAAGTGCATTGTTTGTTCCAACAGCTGAAAACATGGCAGCAGCATCCCATATTATTTTACCTTAATCCCAGTACACCTAACCCGCTTGATCGTCTGGTGTCAGCAGTGAAATAAATAACTGCCTCACTTACTTTGACACATCAAAGAAAGACAACAACACCAAAACCCCTGTGCTAACATTGTTGATTTGGACAACAAAGCCACCCACATTATGTCAAGATAACACTAGTAGACCTGCTGCAATGAATGTCTGCAGTTATTTAAGTTTTGCTCTCAAAGTTCATCAGGTTGAATCAATCAAAGATGTTGCAGATTAAAAAAAAGGACCCACAAGGACGGTCAAAATACTGAACATTGTGCCTATGAAGCCTGACAGTAGTAGTAGTAAAAAATTCTACTCTTTACCTGCTCCATGATGTCTTTGACTTTGTCCTGTTCACAGTCCAGGATCACCCTCCTCTCTTTCTTGTTCTCCAAATCTTGGAACAGAGAGCGGTAGGCCTCATCCTTCCTCTCATCTTTCAGGTTCCCCACGTTGATTGCTGTCACATGCCACTTCCTCTCTGCTGCTGTGTCCAGCACAACCTGCAGCGTCGTCAGGCCTGAGGACAGAAATAAAGTGGAATTAAAATAGTGTTCGTACTCTCTGTCTGACTGATTTACCAGATAGTATTCTTTGAAACTGAAAACTTTTGGAAAACTGTTGAAGTTTTAGAGATATCCTGCTGACAAATGGGACCAAAAACATTGTATCACCTTGGAAGGTGGAAATAAAGAAGACATCATGCATGGTGTTTCAGCACAGTATGTTTGTCTCTTTGTTGCCTTTTCTGCTGAAGTTATGCATTGAATTCCTGATTTCCCTGAAACCAGCTTTCCGGTAATAGGGTGGTTTTGGGTGTATATCATTTCCTGTGGGCTTCTTGTAAGGGCACAGCAACATACAAACTTTAGAGGTAGCCACAAAAAAGGAAAGTCATGATAACAGAGCAAAAACACTAAGTGCAGAAGCAGAAAGAAAATATGAAAATAAACTCAAAACAAATGATGTGGCAGACAAGACTTATTCAAAAACCATGGGTGAACATATTTCTTTCACTTCAGACTAGTCACTGTCTGCTTATTCAAACCCTGTGGAGGTTTTACAGAGACTCAAAGCCTTATGTAAAGAGCTCATCAAGATGAGTCACAGGTGTTCTAGCATGAACCTCACCAACATGTAGGAGGAAATTGTGTCTAACAATACACTTGACTGCATCAATACGGAAAGTTTTATATTGCTGATTCCTGTTTGAAAGCAAGTTTTTGAGTGTTTTTCTTCTCAGTTTTTGAAACAATTTAGTCATTGACAAAACAATCTGCACTCAAGGTCCACTTAAACTTGTCACCGTGTCGCACAGCTTTCATCAGCATCTCAGTTGTCATGGAGCTACAGATTTTCAAACTTTCATTTATTTCCATCATTTCTCATTATTCTGAGGACGTTGACTCTCTACAAAGTCAATAAATGCTAAATGGACTTGCATTTATATAGCGCTTTTCTAGTCTTCCGATCACTCACAGCCAACCTGCCAACCTGCCCATTAGGATGTAATCTAAATACTCATTCACACAACAATGCTATGGCCTTTGGGAGCAATTTGGGATTAAGTGTCTTCCTCAAGGACACTTTGACTTGTGACCAACATGTGACTTTAACCAACTTGAAGGAGAAGTCCTAAAAGTGCTCAGAATCACCCACTTCAAATGTTATCAGCCGATTGAATAGGTGTTATCAGTGGTAGTCAGCCTCATAGATATGGGTTAGAAGGGGCCTGCTACAACTACTAGTAGGTTCAGAAGGTCGTTATCATCTATTGATATGGTTGATCACTGATACGAATACAAGAAGACAAGGCCAACCTCTAGTGGCCATAGTAATTATGACTTATACGGGAGCAAACTAGGAAGTCAGGTGACATAGTATAAAGAGCGACAAATCCATTTGGGGTGGCGATCGATCTTTTCCTGACCCTAACCAAGTAGTTTTGTTGCCTAAACCTAAAGTTATTTTGTTGGAATTCACAACATTAAGTTCCACTTTCACTTTCACAACATGGGAGGTGCAGGTTGGCCCATCTGAAGCATTAGAATGGTAGTGATAGATACTGATAACACCCATTCAATTGGCTGATACTTTGAAATGGGTGTCAGAATAATGGAAAGGTTGAACATCTACTGTTCTATGACAATTGAGCAAACATCCTCTATTGATGAAGAGCATATGCTTTGGCCAAAAGCTCCAAAACAAGTGAGTAAACAGACCTTGAATAGAGATTGTTTTAAGAACTGTTGTTTCCAAAGTCAAGAATAAACTGTGAAGAGTCGATTCCCTTTCCCCACCCTTCTCTTGGCCCTCATTGGCTTCCCACCAGTGAGAATTACTGAATGTGTTTAGTCGAAGCACTCAGCCTGGCCAGAGGCAACTTACCCCTGTTCTTTGTCGAAGTCTGTAAATGTTAATAAAACAATCTTTCCATCAATACCATCCTATGCACTCACCTATTCCATTCTTTATCCCAAAACCAATAAAAGAAAATGATTTAGAACAGACAGATGCTGCCATATTCAATTCAATACATGTAGCACCTTTCCATCAATCTGAAGCGAAGTCTGTTAAAAGCAAAGACTACAGTCTCCATTTGAACTTATATTCTTATCACCCTCTCTATCTAGTTTCACAGCTGAATGTCTCTCAGATATTGATCCCTGGTCTGCAGAGGGCCATTTGAGAGCGGTTTGATAAAAAAGGTTGAGTGTTTCCTTGCTACTGCGAGGTGAATTACAGATGTAATCAATTTCATGCGACACAGCGGTGGTTTTATGATGGTGGGGAGGAAAATGGAGGCTTGCAGTTTTATCTGAATGAACTATACATCATAATTACAGTAAGGCCGTTATGGTGTGGTTAAATTTGACTGTTTCATCAATGCTTATTAAATGAGATAATTAGAATTCAGAGTGATTTACAGAGAAGATATAGCAAGGACAAAAGCAAAATATTACCGTAAAGGTTGATTCTGCATTAATGGTGGTTAAGGCTAAATGATAATTAAATGATTAGTGTCTTTGAACTGTATGTGAGAGTGGAACTGACCTTGAATCATGCATGTCAGTGTATAATGTGGTTCTATCTGTTGTCAGTGTACATTGCAAATTGCTTATCATACTTGGTGATTTTTATAATTTCTCACATATTGAATGATATTTGCATTATTTTTAGATGGGTCTCACATGCAGCAGCCTCATCACAAAATGAATCACTCATAGCTGGAAGGCTACTCATGTTAGCTGTGACAAAGCTACAGCTTTACCCAAAAGTTGAAAAAGATAGTGCAAACATAGTGTAATTAAAGGAAAACTGTATATTGACCAAAATATAAATATATATAATATATATAAATATATAATATATATACATAATCAGCTCAAGTCGTGCAGCATAAAAAAAGATATACAAATTTATAAAAAAAAACAAATGCAGTCTGTAGTCGCAAATACCCCAGAGCTCCATGCCTGTGTGGTCACAGCCTTTGTTGTGCATTATTTTTTGATAACCACCTCACTTATACAATCGACACGGAAAATGTTTATTTCTGTTTGGCTGACAGGTCTTCATTAAAACTGGATAACTAGACATCTAAAACATCCTTTTACAAGAGTTTAACCAATATTCTATATTAGGGCGCAAGGTAACCACAGCAACACTGTTTTTCCTTCAGTCAAATCCCACTGGTGTAATGGACCTAACCATGAGTGCAAACAGCCACGAGCAAACTATAAAAAATACATGAAGATTCAAACAGAGTTAGTCATTTTACGTGGGTAAGAGGCCTTCAGTGTTGGGCAACTTACTTGGAAAAGTGTAATCAATCACTTGTTTTGTATCACTCAAGGAGACAGTAATTACTTTATTAATTAATCATTGGCAAAATTAATTAGATCCATTGTTTGTTACATTACTTGCGTTACTTAGTCCAGCTTCAGCAAATAAGCAACCAAAACCTCCAAAGCCTTCAGACTAACGCTCACATGTTGCTGTATTTAACATGTAAAATAAACTACGAGAAATGTTGGTTTAACAAGCAGTAAGCCAACAATTTGGTGGGATTCACTGATCATCAAGAGGTAACGCTAGTTTAGCCCCGGCAACTGCACAGCCCTCCACACGTCCTTTCCTTACAGTGAAGCTTTATGGTTTACATAGCCCCCCAGAACTCTGAACTACACTCTGGTATGGTACGTGCTGAATGTAGTTTCACCAGTGGCTTGCCGGCCAGCTAAGAACACACATAGCATGTAAATAAGACAATTTTGGAGTTATCAAAAGGTGTAATCTTCCTCTGAAGACGATCCTCTCCCATTCCATCCTTCCCCGTGCCAAGCTAACACATCTCAGACAAGTCTCTGTACTAAACACACAAAACGTGGTTTCAACTCTATCAACTCTGGGTAAGATTGCAAACAAGCAAACCCCCAAAATTTTGGAGTAATGAATGGGATTGGTATCTGAAACAAACGTTAAACTAACAAAAACTTTAAACAAGTAGTATTGCATTACTGCATTTGTTTTAATATTGGTGCTTTGCTGCTTTTTGTATCTCTATTGTTGATGTTATTGATATTTTATTCCTGGTGATCATTTGCTTATTGTTTGTCTTATTGTCGATTCCATTGATGTGTTATTCCTGGCGATTTTGCTGCTTATTGTATGTTTTGTTGTTGTTTTCTTGTCACGTAAGGTGACCTTAAGTGCCATGAAAGGTGCTGTTAAATCAAATGTATTATTATTATTATTATTATTACTACCCATGGTATTAAAATGAAAATAGACTGGATTTATCTTTGTATTTACTGCTGAGTTATTGGCCATAAAGCTATCAAAACTTCACTAGACTAGTGCTTATAATAATTTGACTCTCTTTCTCCAATCTGCTGTACATCCCTCTACTCTAGATATTATCTATCTGTACAATTAATCTTGTGATATCAAAATAAATAATAAAAACCTCCGTTGCTGCTCTAAATCTAGAACTCAAGCAGAGACTTGGCTTCACTGATTTCCTCTGCAGTTCAAAGACTGCTGTAGGATGCATTTTCCCCTCGGATAGGAATGGTTTGTTATCACTTCTCTTCAGAATGAGACATATGTTATGTCTTGGTTTGCAGCCAACATCGTGCCATCCATTCAAACAGGCTCGGCACTGCTAATGCACTGGAGAGTAAAGATGTTATGTGACCTCACATTTACCACTAAGTGGATTTAAAAGGTCAGAGGAGAATAAGGGGACATGACCTGGTATGCAAAGTAGCATTTTGTTATTCAGCGTTTTTCATAAAGCATAGAGGAAATCATAACTGTGATTCAGGAGTAACAGTTAATCATAACTTCCTTTTTCCCAGTGAGAAGATTATTTATTCTCTTCCAGTGATCATACATGCAGCCTCGACTGTAAAAGCTTAACTTCATGCTCATTGATCAACAACATCTCAATGAGTTGATATCTGTGGCTGTATAATCATATGCATAATATGATGGAAAACTATTCAAATGAGGCGAGAAAAGGCTCATAAATAATTCATTGCGGAAAGCAGTTCAATACCAACAATTGCAGCTTCACATTAGCTATAATCTCTTTGCTTCAAGCCATTGTTTCCTCACTCATCCACCGTGGTCAAAGGTCCAACATCCTTCCCCAGGTATACATGTCCACTTTCTGCATAATACCAACTGAAGCGCCACTTAAACCAGTTGGTAAGTGGTTATAGTCTCTGTTTGAAAGATATAAGAGCAGAATTTTGTGATTGCATGCAGTGCTGCAACTAGAAAACAAACTTGAATCTGCAAATGGTAATTTCCTTAGGAAGAAGGAAAAGAGTACTCATCCTCTAATGGATGGCCATGAGTTTGCTCCATTCCATTTTGCTTTCAACTAACTCCTGAGGAAAATACCTGCCTTTTTGTTCAACGGCCGAGCGCCAACTGTAGCCACTGGCTGTGACCACAGGGCAAGTGGCTGGTTGTACCTAGACACAGGTTTGACACTGAAACAAAACTTAGCTGTAACAGCAATGACACAAGCCATGGCTTCAAAACCGTAGTCTACAAACCAATGGGTGGCGTCACGGTGACTACGTCCACTTCTTACATACGGTCTATGAGCCACAGCAGCAAAAGGCAAGCTTGGCTTTCCTCTGAAAGCTCAGTAGAGCTGAGGGGGAACTTCAGTTCATCACTACTGGCGACCTCTTTCACATACACATAGTCATTTGATCCACTGTTAATTTAAAAGCATTGATTGTAGCAGCTTTAAGGTTAGAGCTTGACTAAGGATAGGCAACTAAACACTCTGTTAAGGTAAGGGAAAGATCAAGGCCATGGTTTAAAGAAAAAAGTTTTCAATTGTAAGTCTGTGAGGGATCTCCCACTCACTACTTAAAGGGCACACTACTTCCTACATTGGCATTAAACACTTTCCTCTTCTTTCTTTCCTTTCTTTGTTCGCTTCTTATTAATCCGAGTGGCAGTGCTAAAGTATGAAACATTTAGTGAGAAAATGCATTTTCAAAAGTCTGAGTGAGAACATGTCTGCGAGCCAAAGGAATGCAAAACACAACACTTTGAGTGCCTCTCCGCCCACATACAGTACATCCATTATCTAAACTGACTTACTGGCAACGGCTGACTATTGTGATGTTGGTTCATCCATTAGTCTCAATGTGCTAATAGAATTCATCATAACCAGTGGCAACTCTATTGCCCCATCTTCCGCGGCTCCCTCTTTGACCCGCTCAGTCACTTACAATCCCTCTCTCTCTCTCTCTCTTTCTGTGTCTCTCCACACTCTCCGGTTGCCATGGGAATGAGTGGATCACACTGACCTAATTAGACAGCCATGCAATGATGAAATATGCACAACAGGCCCTTTAGTGCCATCGTGGACGTACAGTAGAGACAGCAGGTCAGAGCTAGCACTAGCATGGGGACAATCTCAAACAGCTGCCTGGAACCTGCCCTCTAATTTGGGAGAATGACAGGTTCTTCTGTCAGTCAGAGCAAGGCTGACTGGGATGATTAGCAATGGATTCTGGGAGAAGAGGAAGAAGAGGAGGAAGAGTATGTGGGGTGCAGCATAAAGGAGATACTGCATAGATCAAGTGAAGACTTGAAGGAGCATGAGTGTGTGAGGGGGAAAAGCAGTGGGAGACTTTAAGTGATGTGAAACGATAAGTTAAAAGTAATGCAGAGCAGAGATGCACTAAATCCCTCTTAAGCCACTGGCACTGCACTGTTCAGCCTAAACACTAGTGTATAGAAAGTACTGAGCCCACTTCCTGTTACCTTAAGCCACTCAGTGTATTAGTTAAATGTTCTGGTAAGCCATCTTTGGGCATTCATCAAGTATCATTCAACACCCTCAAAGTGCTTTCTGAAAGCGATCCCAAAACTCCTCCTTTTAGTGTGCTGAAAATAAAAATAATGGATGATTTTCATTCTATAATGAGAAGCTTAACAAGCGTAACCTGACAGCCGAACATCCCTATTAGACAGAAAGAAAAACAAAAGACCTGATAGTGTTATTCTATTGTAACCGGATACTATTGAGGTCTTAATTATATCCTTTCATTGCAGTAACAGTATTAAAACACAATGGACATCTATCTGTGGAAGAGATTTCCTTTTCAGTGCTGGACGTTCCCTCTGTGCTGCAGGAGGCTGCATTGTTCTCCGAGGGTACAAGTCACAGAATCACAATTAGCAGATGACACGACGAAATGAGTTACATGGCACAGCACAGCGAGATAACGCACAAGCTGCAATCCTGTGTTCTTTTAGGCTTTTTGCCATTATCGTCTTCACACGTTACACACCATGTTGTGTGATATTCAGACACTAGATGTGAGTGGAGAAAATGTTACAATTTTAAGGATGATAAAGGATGTGAAGAACCATTCAGAGAGTGAAGAAAAACGTCTGCTAAATTAAAATTTCCAGACTATATGAGTGTCAAATTGAAAAAAAAAAAAACTGATGAAAGGGATCAAAGAATAGAGAAGGAATATATCTGAATATGAAGTCAGTCTGGATATTTTTCATCTTGCATAAAATCCGTCCATGATCTTATCCACGACCGCTATTACAGGTGCAGAGGCTGAGCAAAGAGACTCTTTTACTTCTGACTGCAAAATTAATGATTTTTCTTTACTTAGATGTGCAGACTGATAAATAATGAGTGTTATAATGATACCATCCGACTGATAGACTGGGAGGTTGGTGATGCTTGACATTGAGGTAGAGCTTGTGACCAAATAATCACCAGTTTAAATCTACTGACCACCTGGATGTGTGTGTGTGTGTGTGTGTGTGTGTGTGTGTGTGTGTGCGTGTGTTTGCATGTGTGTGTGTGTGTTTGGTGTGAGAGTATCTGTCTCCTCACTAAAAAGCACCATTGACCGAGACTTCAGTACAAGGCAGGGGTAGCTCCCAGGTGTGAATGTGAGTATACTGTGTGAATGTGAAGCAGGGCAGAGCTAAAAAAAAAAGAACATGAACTCAATGCCCAACAAACCATACCTATATAGAAACAACAAATTGTTTAATATCACATGTGAAAGGAAGTTCTTTGCTGAGAAGGCAAACATTTATTTTGAAAAGACTGTATGCCTACAACAAGCATTACATTTACATGTTGCTGGATAGCTATCATACAAACTGTTGCATGAGGTCAAAAAAATACCTGTACCTAACCCTTTTTGTACTGTGTCATTATTTTTTGGAAAGTGCACATGAAGGTTGGGTAACTGTAACTCCTGAAATCCCACAAATTGTCCCCTCAACAATACCACAACTGGTTTTTGCAACCACAAATATCCAAATTTGTTACAGACCATTCCAAATGTGTAATTTATCCTTACTTAAAAATGTTATATACTGCATCCCACATCCAAAACCTTTGTTTTTAAATTTGGGGACAGTTCTCAGTGCTTTTTGTTGTTGCTATGAGTGCAAAAACAAAATAAGGAAGTGTATCTTTATATAATGTACTTAAATTATAATGAAAAATGATAGTAAAGCAATGAGAGTTCCTGTTTTCAGTGCAGTCTCATTGGTACGAGGCACACTGGTGTCTGAGGATTCCAAATCGGAAGAAGCCCAGCTCATTTCCGGTTTAACGGTTCAGATATCGCAACACAAGTTTAGCATTTAAAGATTCTCCTTTGGCACTGCTGCATAATATTCAACAGCTAACTGACTGAAAAATTGCATAGAGAAAGGTGTACCACTAGAGTAGGGACACAGTTTTAGCTGTGAACCCAGATGCAATGCTTCTGGCACTCATTGTTCATATCATAAACACACAATGCAAACAAACCACACCTCTATGTAGAACAAATGTGGAAGTCTACAACTGCAGGGCACATTCACCTCTACTGTACGTCAGCGATGACTCTGACTGCCTCCCCTCCCCTTGATATTACGTAAAACACACTCTCAACACAGGAGGTGCTATAGTTGATTGTATGTGACAAGCTCTTTGTCAGGAGCCAAATTGCCCTTGATTTACCTGTGTTGTGTTACGTGCATACAGTCAGTGTGTTTTGCATATATCGGTGTTGGTGCTGAAAGAAGCAGTTGGAACACATCTTTCGATTGCATGAGGTTAAACCATTGCCCCCTTTATGGAAAGAGATGTGATCACATTGTTTAAGTAAAGGGCAATGACCAATGTCTTGTTAAAATGAAAATCATGGTATTTTCAATCATGATAGAAATAATTGGATGCTCTATCAACCTGGTCTCACTCCCAACTCCCAATTTAATGTCTGTATGGGACGCTTCGGGTTTTACACTAACTCCAATGTAAACTCATTCGCATCACTATTTGATGGGCAGAGCAAGTGACGTAGTATAAAGAGCGTGAAACTCTGCTTAGGGTGGGCGGAAGGGGAGGTTTGACGGGTCAAACAAAAACCCTAGAGACCTCTGTTCGTGTCCCATGTGAAACCAAATAAACGTTTACCTTTTTTTCTTGTTACATAACTTCTGTACTTAATTAACACTAGTTATGTAACAAGCTTAGCTATTTTAAAAAACAAACATACTGATTTTAACCCCAACCACAATTTTATTTTTCTAAACCTAACTAAGTAGTTTAGTTGCATAAGTAAACCTAAAAACTAAGTAGACCTATGTATGAAGTTTATTTTGAAAAGAGACTGTATGCATGTAAGGAGTGTAAACTTTGCATTTCCTGTGAACGCAAACGTTTATTTTAAAAAGACACTATGCATGTAACGACCGGAAAGTGACATGTTCAAAACTGATGTTAGTGGGGTACCTATAGCATCATAGTTGGAAGCGTAGAGCCACTGACCAAGCTGCCATATTTGACGAGTTGGGAGTGAGAATGCATTGAGTAGCTATAGCGCCATATGTATTCCATAAGACCCTGTCCAATTTCCAATGGAAAACCCATCAAAACAGCTGCAGCTTATGTCTTTCGTTTAGGTATTTGCTTAATGCCAACATAGGTGGCAACTTTTGGGGAATCAGATCTGGAAAGATGCTTTCAAAAGAGAAATAATGGTGTGTATGACTTACCTCGATCACTGTCGTACAGGTAGGCAAACTTGTCCCACTTGTAGTACTCGATAAGGCTGAGGAGGGGCCCCTTGATATCAGGTCTCATCTGGATGATAAACTGCTGATTCCCATCCAGAGGGAAGCTGGGCGTGATGAAGGAGACGTGGAGCGTCCCGCAAAACGACGTGATGGTGTTGACAGACTTCTTGTCGTAGAATCCGAAAATGGCGTAGACTCCTCTTGAGAACTGTGAACAGACTGAAGCAGAGGAAAGAAGTTTGTTACTGTGTGTCGCTTTATATTTAGCACACATCCTCTAAATCCTAATGTCTACTTGGCTAAAGGGTCGCATGTTGTTGAGTTTTTATTTCATGCCAGGAGTTACATTTTTCCTTTTTGAAACAAACTCTTCCGACATTAAGACCTTTATCACAATCCTTTAGAGCACATTAAGTCTGCACATGACTGTTAAGGGTCACCTCTTTCTGTTTCTCTTTGGACTGATTAATAGACAGCTTTCCATAAGCTCTGCCAGGGGAGTGCTTGTATTCAACAGTAAAAGATCCACTGTACGCCAGTAACTCTGTGAAACTTTTATGAGTTGCCCTATGACTTTCTGATACAGTGGGAATAAGCCACGTTGAGTATGTCAAGCATTCACCAAAACTGCACATTAATTCTTCATATGGGATATCCATCTGTGCTGCACCATGATATGCTGTAATGGTGCTGTCTTCTGTTTGATTTCTGCTCAGGCAGAAAACCATTTCAGGCTTCTCCTATGAGAATATGTTGCAGGGCAGATATGCTACAGCGAACAGCTTCACCACCCCCTATTAGCAGAGTATGCGTCCACGGTAGATTATATACCATACTTAATACATCTTCTTTGGAGGCCTTTAGAGCTAAATGATCACCTTTGTTAGGATCCCTTTAGGGGTATGCAACCAGCATTTATGATGACTCTGTGTGTTTGCATCAGGTTATTTGTATTACGTCCTCATCTTGTTGACTGTGCAAAATCACCTTTGTTCAATAATTCATGACCCATGCACAGGTACATAGAGTACAGTGCCTTTGCTGGCCTCCAACATCCATTATGCACAGACCAGAAAAGGGCATTGTGCACTGAAGATAAACATGAATACTGAATGTCTAAGCAACCCTGAGGTTGCAGGCTGCTTCTCAAACATTGGACCAGGGTCAGCAGATTGGCATGTTGCTTGTAAATGTGTATTGATCAAGTGTACGTTAATCAGGCTTATTGATTTGGACATATGTGTCCTCCAATGTAATTAATCCAATGAGTAATTTCCTCTTCCACAATATAACTGGGATGACTTGCTGACAAAGGGAACTGGAGTCCATATATCATATATTAGCTAGCTTGGTGTAAGTACTGTAGGCATACTGCCACGTCCGTACTGGCTGTGGCAGCTATCATTGATGAGTTGAAACATGCTGGGTTGCATAAAGAGTGACTGCTGTGGTCTTAGCAGCATGGGAATGAGGAATGATTGACATAGAAGTTTTGCTCTTCCGCCTTTATGTTAAGAGGGGATGTTTCAGAAAGGTTTCTTCAATTCCTGGCTTTAATGTTTCACATATACACACAGCGAGTAGTCTTTACAGCCACTTTCTTGTACGGTTAAGCACCGAGCAGCTTCATCAGTGAAGTTTGGGTCGAAATGAACAGCAGCTCATTAAAATTTGTCTCTGGCGAATGAATCAAGCAGCCCGCAGTATTCGGTCTTCGTCTATTCTCAAACTTTGTCCCTGCTGAACAGACAGATTCACTTGGACCATGAAACATTTAAATGAATCTAAAACCTTCTTTCTCCAATAGAGTTGTAAAGTTGGAGGAGTAATTTCAGACACCCACTGTTCTTGAAGTAAAAGTTAAATTTAATAAAAAGAAAAGGAAAGACAAATGTAACATTAAAAAAGTAACTTAAAACCTTGCTCAACACAGTGTATCATTGTCTCACTTCTTTGGATGACAGTTTGAAGTCTGTTTCACCTCTTAGGTGTGCTCTATAGCACCTGTAACCACACCAGTGATGTACACGTCTACATCACTGCTGAAAGTGGAGAAGTTAAACCACAAGAGGTCGGCAGAAACATGATCTTCACCAGTCATGTTTCTCTTTAATCAAAAATGAATTGAGTGTTGCTGGTTAATACATACAGCACTTGACAGCCCCACTAAATGCACCATCCCTTGGCAAGTGAGCCAACATGTTTAAGAGTAAGTTAATTGCTTCACTCAAGTACACCAAGTGATATTTTGTGAGATAGTGAGAGTGCTACTCATTCACTTCAAAATCTGATTTTCTACTTAGACTGACAGCGTCTTCATCCTTAAGGCTACTTCAACGCCTGCTGTCTTTTACCCCCCAGAGTCCCAAAACACGCAGAGCTCATCAAGAATGGGCCAAAATAAACGGTGGCATGGCCAGCTTTCGGCCACTGTGCTGCCCAAATCTTCACCGATCCGTCGAGTCAAGCAATTAAATGTTCATCACAGTCGTCGGGGACAAAACGCTAACGGCAGTCCGATCACCTCCATCAGTCTGTGGCACCGTTTCTAATCTTTTTAGCAGATGACAGTGGCCGGTGATGTGGCCACAGAGAGATCAGACCTCACTAATCTAATTTCACTTTTGTCTAACTGGGAGATAATAGAACCCAAAGTGTGTCTCGTCTGTTTAACTGTCGCAATCTAATTAATCTAAAATTCAGCGAAGGGGATGAAACATCCCTCAGAGGAGAGGTTAGGTTACATGTTAAACAAGCCATGGCACTCTGTTCATGGTTGAGAGATGAGAACAATGATTTTTTTTTTTTTTTTTTTTAATTCAGTTTCAGGAATTACATTTTTTTTATTAGTTTTTAGGACGGATTTGCTCCATTACATGTTCTTTTTATGATCAACACTTAACTTAAACCAACCAGAACACATTTTTCTTGATGTAGTTTGCTACATAGAGGTAAGATACCTGATGGTTAATTAATTGATGGTTACTGTGATTGCTCTTCATTTAGCTACTGTGGCACCTGTGCAATTATACACATGTAAACAAACAGTAAAACCCTTCATCCATTCTATATTACTTTATAAATGTTCCCACGGCTACATTTGAAGTCACTAGTTACCTTGCAGATTATCATTTTTTCAATTTGTGATTTTCACCGGTTTGTATCAGTTGTCTTAAATGTATTTAGCTACAAGAAGAAGCTATCCACAGTAATAAACAGTAAATAAACAGTAAATTACATTGGTAGTTTTCGAAAAATGTATCATTTTAAATTTAACTTTACCAGGGTTTTTGTATTACTGATTTTGTTTTCCGATTTCCACCCATTTTCTGATATCAGAAATAAACATTTTCTCTCAAAAAGTAAAAGATGGAAATACTGATGATACTTAATGGTGCTCTGCCTTGACAAAGCTGTTGGACAATGTAGTCTGTGCCTTGTTCTCACCAAGAGAATAACGTACTGTACTATGCATATCCTGTGTTTCACAATGGACTCCTCATTCTCCTTTATTCTGCAGCATTACACTCCCTTTATTGTATCAAACTATCTACTGTAGCAGATGAAATAGCAGTGCATGTAAGTTCATGTCATATTTTGTTTTGCAAAACATGACACTGATGGGACTTATATGCCTGACAAAGCTCACATCTGTTCTTAGAAGAAAAGAAAAACATCCTATCTCATCATGGCACCATAGAACAGAATGAATATCTAACTTCACCCCCTGAAGCTAACAGAGCCGTAGCGTTTCCATCTGTCCCTGTGTCACGTCCGTCCATTGTCATGTTTCTAAGTCTCTCTTCGCTGGCACACTCTCGCTGGTGAGCTTGCTGAGTTTGCCCAGGATTAAAACTCTCTGAGCTCATGCTTAGAGACTGGATATCCACCATGACTGCGCTGCAGCTTATGCCAGAGCGAACAGTTTGACAACATGTTACTTTATTACCAAATTCACATCCAGAGGCCATGCACTTCACCCGTTTGTCAATGCAGCGGCTGTTCAGAGACGATTTTGCTGGCTCTGGAATGTGACAGCAAAAGAATGAAACAAAAGAGGTTTTTAATGGGCGAGACATCTACGTGTGCCTCTTCAATAAGGAATTTAGAAATGTTTCATTAAGGAAGAAAAGCCTGCCACAAACAGTAACGTTTAGAAACAGTGAGGATTGTGGAAAAAGCCATTAAGCCTCTGTCACATCTGACCGATTTTCAATGAAACCAGGGAGTATTTGCCCTCAGAAGTCCTTCTCCGAACACAGAAAAAAAATGAAGTGACTGGGTAAATCTTTTTGTATAGTGTTGATGAGGTCACCCTAATTAGTCACCATGAGCAAAATGTTGAAACAAATCGTATTATTGCTCACCGCAGGGTCTGTAAGCTGTGTTAAAGACCAAGTTTTCCCTCTCTATCTTTCTGCTCGAAAAGATAAAATAAAAAAAAAAATTCAGTTCTCACTTAATCTGGGAATGTTTAAGTAAGATAAACACACTGTCGACTTGGGGATTTGTAATCCTGACATTGTAGTTACAGACAATGGTGCATAGCGCATAATACATTGCATGTACACTTATGCATGTATGTCTGGTTTGGCTGTGTTTGGCTGTTGGTGTGAGAGCTGAAAATTCATCTTGAAAGTTTTTAATTTAATCCGTAAATAAGTAATGTCGCCTTTTGACGAGGATGTGAAACATGTGGTGTATGCCAAAGCGGAAGCTGTATGTAGAACAAGAGCAGGACAGACAATAATTACTGTACAGTATGTCTCGGATTTATTCAGCTGCATTTAAAATGTCATCAAAAAGGTTGTGTTATTTAGAAAAAAAGAACAAGTACAACTGGAGAACAACTCTCTAAAAGTGTGGAATAGAAGATGGCCATGCATTGACACTTTCTACATTGGAATATTTGCAAAGAAAATTACTTCTTTATCAAAACTGCCTAGAGAATTACATTAATGGAATCTGCAACACCATGCTCTTCAGTGAGAGCCTTGGTTTCTGTTTCCTCTGCCTTCAGACTAACATTTTTGATACAGCAGCTTCAAACACACCACATGCTTTAAGGATTCGGGATCCTTAATGGTTATTTCCTGAACTTTATTGTTTTATCTCCTGAGCTGTATTAAAGGTCAAGACATACCTTTAAGATTTAAGGTTCAGAATTTGGCATTCTAATGTCCTTTTTTTTGACTGGATTTGACACATGCTGAAGCTTGCAAATGTATATCTACGTATATCCACACACTGCCTACAAGTGGAATTGTTTTCTCTCCATACACACATCCCTGTACTTCTATCTTTGTGAGGACCCTCATTGACATAATGCATTCCCTAGCCCCTTACCCTAACCTTAACCATCACAACTAAATGCCTAACCTTACCCTAAACCTAATTCTGACCTGAACCTTAAAACCAACTCTTAACCCTTAAACAGGCCTTTGAAGAAGTGAGGACTGGCCAGAATGTCCTCACATTCCAAAAATGTCCTCACTCTGTTGGTTGAAAACTTGCTTTGGTCCTCACTATGTAGCAAGTACAAGAACACACAAACACACACACAAGCATGCTCACACACACACACAGGTGAAACTGTTTGTCTGATTGTCTGAGTATGAGTGAAGAAACCAATTTGCCCTTGTGAAGTTTTTGGACTTTAAGTTATCTGTAAGATTGTTGGGTTTGCTAAAAAGGTCTTTCAGTAGATTGGGTTATCAGAGGCAGCTTTAAATGGCAACATTTGAACTTTCAAAATCCAAGATAATGAGCTTATAAACAAATGTGCAAAGTGACTAATTTTACTTCCACAGAGAAAGTAAACATATCCAAGAGATATGTTTAAATACCTGGTGGCATTATAAGTAAGGGATAATGTACAGTGAACTGGTCATTGTTGTGAAAGAATCCCCGACAGGCCGATGCGTTCGCGGAGGGGTCTCTCATCGCCCTGAAGGGGATTCTTTCACAACAATGATCTGTACATTAACCCTCTTATTACTTAAGAAATCAATAATTTGACACAAAAGCGGTCCGACAGTCCGACATCTGCTATAAAGAAATTACAGACTGCAGAACGCCGTGATTGATTAACACAGCTGTGTAATAAAGTAGAATAAAAGATTTATCTCTCAAAATCTTTGTGCATTTTACTTACTTATTCCTTCATTGGTTAATTAATTTCTGTTTTTAATATAATATTAATATAATATAATATATATAAAATTAAATATTATATATAATATAATATTAATATAATATTATATATAATATTTAATTTTAATATATTATTTAGGAGAATGATTTATTTATTGAGTACAGTAAATGCTTAATGAATGTTGATATAATATCAAGATAGAAAAAATGCAATGTTTGCTGTCTGTATCCCTCCAAAGCAACACTGAAATATATATATATTTTTTTAATAACTGGCTTCACTGAAATGTGCCATGGATGTAAAGCATATGCTCAGTGTAGACTACTGCAGCATTAAACATAAATCAACATTTATCATTTGCAGTTACAGTTTGTTAGTTTTGTTTGTGATGTCTAAAGTTGTGTTTTAATGGCTAGACTCTGGAAAGATTATCTTTAAAGTAACAACTTCATACATTAATCCTGCAGTAGTTCCTGTACATTATTTGTACCACAGGTTTATAAGCACTCGTCAGGCACTCTGTGGTCATCAGAAGGTCCTAATCACCTCATTATCACCAGCATGTTAAATTTGTCCCAGCTGTGACTCCGGCTATGTGTTTCACCTTCCAAGGAGAAGGTGCACCCTGTGAAATATATTTAGCTGTCCCAATTAGCTGACCTCCTTTTCACCACCATGGCACTGAAGGCAACTCCACCACTCCACCACTGTTTGAATTACTGCTCTGTCACTGATCAGAGATTAAACTTGCATAAATTAACTGCTAATAAAACATCAAAATTCTGCTGACGCATCTAATATGCCTTGCATCAGTGTGAAATATTATGACAGATCCTGGTAATTTATTTAGTCTTTTAGCAAATATTTTTTTTTCTTTCTGTGTTCACTTCTTTGCAAATTAATTTAGTTTGATCATTTCAAATTATAAAGCCATTATTTTTTTTTATATTTTCTGTATGTTTAGATGTGATTGGTGTCATACCATGTTTAGGCTTAATGACGTTTGCATTTTTTTTTAAATTAACATAACTCAACGTTCTAGGACACTTTGGCATGCATTAGTGCTTTTGATTAAAAATTAGTTTGAAAAGTAACTGTAAAAAATGAAATAAAACTAGCAAGAAAATGTTTAACTGCAGGGTTTACCGTAGGTTTTTATGCAGCTCTAATGATTAGAGAGGGCATTCATTGAATCAGCAGTGGACACCACTGATATTTAATGGAGGCCCAGTGCATCAGCAAAATGATGAATCAGTTTAACACTCTCACACACACACAGACCACGTCACTGTGGTGGTGATGATCATCAGCACTCCAGTCACATCTAACAGAACTGACTGTTAGATATCTCACCCTCTTCAACACGCCTGTTCTCACCACAGAGAAAAAGGCTTCTGGGCTTTGGGACTTTTATGTAAAACAGATCTGTCACCAGTTGGCGAGGCGGCTTACAGCCACCACCCCTTTTGTCAGAGCAACCTGAGCACATTTGTCACTGATATAGTTGCTGCACGGCTAGATTTTGACCTTGTATACCTAAAATAAACTGGACAAACTGGGTGGTTTGCCAGTGCCCTCCAAAATGACCCATATGACTGGTTTAAAAACAACTCATGAGGGATTTCTAACCTGCCAACTGATGTTTAAGGTATGGTTTACACAACTAAAACTGCTTGGGTAAGGTTAGGAAAATATCACTTTCAGGATTCAAGAAAACAATATGTTTACTGTTGGTGACTAACAGGATGAGAACCACAGTCTCCAGTGTAAAAGGCATATGCTTTTTATACCCGACCAACATCTCCAGACTTTTTCTTTTGGCTTTTTGTCATGATTCTTCTGCCTTAGATATTAAATGAAATTTCATTGCAAATGCTGTTGTATGTTTGTTTGTCTTTCGTGGTCATCGCCCATGCATGTAGACCAAAATATCCTAGAGGCAACCTTGTGACCTATAAAATCATGGTCAAGTATAGGACATTGTCATCAGCAAATAGTTTTATAGTAAACATAAGGATGATTAGGTTTCTATACTGAACATATCTGCAAAATGTTCATTGTCAACATATCTCATTTGTTAATTCCTGCAATATCTCCTTGTTACTAAATCCAACCCTTTCTCACTCTCAACCTGTCTGTTATGTGACGCATATAGCTTTCAACTAACTCTAATGTAAACCCATCCACGTAATTATTCGACAGGCAGAGCAACTGACGTGATATAAAGAGCGAGACAATCTGCTTACGGCGGGTGGGAAACCCAGGATACCGCTCTTTGTGTCCCGTGTGAAACCAAGTCAACATTGACTTGTTTTACTGTAGTTTTGTTACGTAACTCCCGTGCTTTACTAATGCCAGTTACGTAAGGAGTGTAGTTATTTTACGTAACAAGCATACTTATTTAAAGCTATGTTGGAAGATTATTTTGAAAAGACACTATGCATGTAACAAGTGGAAAGTGGCACGCCAGAATTGCCAGACTTTCTTAATAAAGATAAATAATAAATAAATTAATACATTTTGTATGTTTCTAATTAATCATAGGCAGCAGGCACCTTTCAAGCATTTGGCCTTTCAGAGTCCTCCTGTCTGACTTGCAATGAAACAAGGATAACTCAAAGATACTTTCGAAACCAAAATCGTTGCTGTCGTCCTCTTGTAATATCAGACTTTTTTCTTTATTAAATATTAACTTCCTTATCATTACACTTCAGACAGAGATGTTTCTGACTTGAGGCACTGATACAAGAACAATTTTGACTTTCATCTTCTATTCTCGTCTCTGTGAAGCCCTCAACTGAATTCCTATTCACATCGATCCCAAAGGATTTCTTTAAGTTAAGGGATTATAAAAGACCTTATCAGCGGGCTGTAACCTGCAACACTTAAGGAAAGTGAAAATGTATCAATAAGCTATCAAATTGATGGAGCATAGGCAGTGTTTTATAACTTCTAAGAGCTTTTGTCTGCAGCCCGTAACAACATGATCTGGTTTCATTCCCTCTGTAGACTGTTGCCAGGGTAACATATTTCAGCCATGTTCCCTCTCTACTGCAGACAATATTCACCTCGGCATGTCATTTCATGTAGAGTTGAGGCTTTAAATGTCATTTTTTCTGAAAGCAACTGAATAAATAAGCCAAATGGGTTAGATTCCTGCTCCACAGCTCCACTTGTTTTAAGCCATTTCTCAAAATGACTATGAATAAAACATGTAAAAAGCTTCCTATATGACAAAGCAAACATACTACTGAAATCTCATCGTTATTAAAATTATTTCATTGGTAAGACAGGTATATATTGCAGTGCAGCACCGCAGGCTGTTGCCTTGGGGGACAGCTCTCAGTCACGCTCTCGAGTGGCCGATAGGAAGACTTCTGGGAGGTGTCACTGTGGGCCAGCAAGGCGTACTAGGAGGTGTTTTTGTCTGCCTTCGAGCAGCTCTTCCGGCAGCTGGTCTCTAGAAGAACAGTACAGCTCAGTTCTTATCAACTTCTGACTCCCCCCTCCTCCCTTCTCCCATCCTATTTCTCCCTGTCTCCTCTCTTTCTCCCTCTCTCGCTTTGTTCACTGACCTGTTTCCTGGAGGCTTTCTGACTGAGGCTGTGGATGGAGGATGGAGGTTTCACAAGAACGGAGTCAGATGAATGTTCTCTATACTAAAGGCCCAATGTGCGATCGTTGTAGAGCACCCCCAATGTCCCGATCGTCCTTTCAGCTCTAGCCTTTTGTTGTTATTTGAATGCTTCACCAGTAGCTGGAGGCATGGGGTGAGGAGTGATTGTGTGTGGAGCCGTGGAAGCTGCCTGAACAGCTCTGATATGCCAGTTACTGACTAAGTTGGACGGCTGATTAGAGTTGCCACTTGCCACTAACTAACATTGTACTGCACTTGACAGCATTTCTCCTGTGCATATTGAATCAATAGCATTAACAGCATCAAAACAGCTCCACTGATGTTATACATGAAAGTCGGTTATTAGTCATGATTAGTATTAGTCATTCAGCCAATGAAAACAGTAGGTCTATAATTCTGTAGCTCTGGAGGAGCTTTTTTTAAGTTTGTAACCAGTAAGATTTTAAAGCAGCAGTGGGTAGAATTGGAGCAAATCTGATTAAAAAAAGTTATTTTTATAAAATGGTCACTATATCCTGACAGAAGTTCATGAGACAGGTAATCTGAAAAAAAAAAATGTGTGCGTCTGTGTCCTCCAGTGCTCCTAATGGCATCTGCAAGATTTCACAGACCCGAAGAAAACAACCAATCAGAGCAGCTGTCAATCACTCGCGAAACTCGTCAAACTTGGCAGCACTGATCAAATACGAAACAATATTCTGCTACTGTAATGTCTATTTCTCGCCTCAAATGTTTTCAGAAACATCTTGTAGTGTACGGTTTAGCTGTAAAATTAGAAAGTTTGTGACCCGGCAGCCATGTTGAGATCAGTTGAGGAAATACCAAGCACCGCCCACCAGCCGGAGCACCGCCAATAGGAACGCTCTCTCTCTGAAATGACCTATGGTTGGCCAAAGTCTTCCATCACGGGCCAGATTTTCTAAAGCCTGAAAACAGAGCCATGAGGAGGCACAGAAGGCTAGTTTTCTCTCAAAACACTTGAATTACAATATGCTGAAAGGTTGTTATGGCATTTTTTCCAGATGATGCCAAAAACATTCTGCCTACTGAAGCTTTAACAGCTTGGAAAAATCCTTTACAACATCCTCTGCAATAAACTCAAACAAAAAGATGACATCTAGTTGCACTGGTGTAGGATCTGGGGTTTTTGGAGCTTAATAAAAGTGATAAAGTGTCCTCTGAACAATTGAAAACCACTCTTTATCTGTCTCTTGCGAGCACCCCGAATGTGTGGAAGTGCGATAAGACTCTTTTAACATAACAGCTGTATCCTTAGTGATATAATAGTGTACGTAATAGCAGCTAACTTTACTGATATCTTCTAATAAAGCCAGGTAAACGTTTCCCTGTTTCCCCGTTAACCCCTTTACCTTTAAATGACTTGAATTCAGTCACTAAAGGTGTGCGAGCGTGTGTGTGTGTGTGTGTGTTACGCTCAGAGTAATCTGCTCACTAAAACAATTGTGTTTAATTCCCTGTTCAGTCATGTAAGACCTGTTTTAAACACTGATCTGGATTGGAATTTTTAATAGACAGCTTTTCTGAAGGACACATAAATTCACGTATAAATGCTGCATATTTCAAAGAACCACTATTATTGGTCCATCATGAGACACGCAAATGTCTCATTAAGTAGCACCTAATCTTGCAAAAAGACACATTTCCAATTAGTAGCAGCTCAGTCTTACATCTTAGATCTGAAAAAAGAGAAGCGCTGTGTTGTATTGCTGTGCACAACCACGCCAATCCATCCCACTAAGCACAACACAGAATTCTTCAGCCTTATTGATTCGATGATGTCGGCCCATACATCACACACAGCTACTTTGTCCGCATTCCATCTGCCTCCTGTAATAAAACATACCGTATGTCCGCTGACCTTTAGCGGAAATACCAAAGCAGACTTTAGATCTGCTGCTCTATGTTCTAATGATCTTGGAACCTGCCCGAGCTAAATTAGTTACATCTATAAAAACACAGCTTCATCCACCATCTGAGGGAGCAGCTGCCATAGCAACCAGACACTGAGTGTTCGCTGAAGATGAATAAGGACCAACTCAGACAGGTGGAGCGAGGCAAAGAGACAATAAACATGATCCTCTCTTTGATGGTTCCTGTTTAAATTACATTTTTTATATCACCCTTGGCCTCTCATCAGCTCACCATCTCCATTTGACCCCTGACTCATCCCCTCTTCCGAGGCCCTGAGCTCCTCCCTCTGTCCCCGACCTTCACACAACCTTCTATCCAGCATCCATTCATTTCAATAATTGAATTAATACATTCAGTGTGCTGAAAAATGGTATTCAATTTTGCATTCTTAGAATACACATTAGTTCTACTTTAACATGTAGAAATTACAACAGTGATGAAGCTGTGTGGTTATTTGAAAATATAGTACATCCTCCAGTATGTCAAAAGCAAGTATTGTCTTTTGCCATTATACCCTATTGGGTTGATTTAGGCTCTGCTACCATTAAGCAGGTATTTAATGAATTATTACGAGCCAGGGACATGGCCAGCGCAATACAATAAAGGTCTCTAATCAAGGCTGCGTAAAAGACGGTGAGGAAGGGTGGAATCGCTCTTAAAACTGAACCCAATTAAGCGATTGACAGCCATAGTACATTTAAACGGCACTAATCCTGTAAGCGCTCAGAACGGGCAAGCGTTCCAAACGGCTGCCCTCCGAACAGGCACGCCCCTCCGACAACGCTGCAAGCAGCAATACCGGTGTTATGTTGAATACTGTTTCCCTGTCAATATGTTTCCCCCTACCTAAAGACTGGTTTCATACACAGTTCGTAGCTATGGTAATGCACTGTAATTTGTGTATATCCCACAGAATCATGTACCAGGAAATATAAAGAGCGATGAACGCCGAGGAGGATTTGATGGTATCACGTAACTGACGTACTTGAGTAACGTCATTTCTGGAGTTATTTGAAGCCAACCACGATCTGTTCCTAAGTCTAACTAAGACGTTTTGCTGCCTAAACCTAACCAAGTTGTTTCCTGTGAAAACAGAAGTTTATTTTAAAAAGACTGTATGCATGTAACGAAACAGAAATTGACAATTGTTGCTGGACATTCGCAGGAAAATGAACGAAAAAGGAGGAATAATTTTTTTGTAAGATATCATAGGAACCGTTATATGACAATACGTTGACCTAAACCTGAACCAACCCTTTATCCCTAACCCTAACCACAGAGGGGGGCACTATCATTATAACAGGAGGTAAACACTATTTGACGGGGGAACAAGCTTGGACATAACGCATTTGGCCACGCCCCAAGCGGGCATTGCACTAGTACTTATAAAACAGTATAAATTATAAATAAAGGCATGTATCTTATATAAGCATGTTTCAAATACAGCACTTAACTTAAATAAAGTATAATGTACTGTAAATTCCTGGCCAATATTCGAAAATGTACGGCATACAATACTATACTGTAATACATTGTATTGGGTAATAGAGGATATGCCATAATTAAACATTTCTGAATGTTAAAAAGGAGATGATGAGATGCACACTGACTGTTATTTACATGAAACATCCCGCTGAGAGGAAGACAGCAACTCCTGTGTGAGTGGCTTAATTTTTAATACACAGTGCTCCCCTTGTACTGCTTAAAACATGTTTGACATTGCACCTTTGTCAAAGCGCCAGTGAAATCTCCCGTAGAAAAATATAGAGATTACACAATACTCCGACTTCAAAAGGAAGCAAACGGAGTTGTGACCTTCCGGAGGCCTCGGTTTTCAACAATAAAGTCAGCATGAAAAAGTAAGATTGAGGTTGCAGCTGCGGCCCTTTCATGGGATTTGATGTTTTCCTCACTGTGAGGGATTTTCATACGAATTGGACTTTTTTTGACAAACAAACCTGTTGCACAGAAGGCTGCTTTGTTGTGCACAACACAAAACAGAACTTGTAATGTTAAGGTAACAATGGACCGTGACATGCTGTTATTTTCTCAGCAGTAATGTATTTGCCTGGCTGAAAAGTATAGCGGTGTATTAAGGTATTAAATGTGATTAGGAGAGTAATGTAGTAGAAATTGTGAGAATTATGGATGGTTTAATAGGTAGTTTCCTATCTTTGTTCAGTCAAACTTTCTTTGATTGAGTAAGTACAGCTTAATGTAAGTGAGTTGATGATAAACTGAGCCAAGTATCTGCAATGGAGTCTGGATAATGAATCTGCAATAAATTGGCATGGTGAAGGCTATTGGCAGAATCCTCTTGTTTCGTTGTCTAGATCTTTGTAATAAACAAGGGTGACCCTGAATAGTTGACAATTCAACCTAAAGAGCTGGATTCCACAGCCAATCTCACAGCCAAAGCATCGCAGTGGCGTAAAAATGTGGTTATGAAAGAAAGGATTATTCCATTCGAGCTATATGGGGCTGCTGAATGTCCGATTTTACACAGAATTGCTTGGTTGCTTCCAATAAATCATAATATAAAGCCCAATTTGGTATAAATATCAGCCTATTAATAATACTGTAGATACAAGTTTGAAAATAATTCACATGCTTTCAATCAATCTCCTTAATGTGCATGAATAAATCACCATATAGACTTAATTGCACAATCCAAACTTGCAGGACCATTGGAGCAGCATCTTGGCGACAGCCTCAGAAAGGTTAAACAACAACAACAACAACGTAAGGCTGCTGTTTCAAAATCAAAGAATGCATTAATTAATCAGAGCAATCTTTCTATAATTATATAAAGCTTAAACAGAAAAGATGATCTACTTAAAAAGACCACTACGATTGTCCAACATTAAATATACAACTATTACAACTAGACAACTATTGGATGATATACCATGAAATTTTGTACAGACAGTCGTGGACTGTAAGGCTGGGGCGATTCGTCGACGTAGTCGACGAAGTCGATTACGTAAATACATCAATCACCTGACAAGAAGGCATCCCGGAGCGCTGAGTGGAGAAGACAGCAGCAAGACACCGCTGTAAGTCCTGTTGACTTTTTCCCCACCGGGTATGATCTATTAAGATTGCAAAAGCGCGGGCGTGTTTCTGTTAGCAGTAGTCATTTAAAGTCGTTTTAAAATGTTTCTTCATCACCACCATGTTAAAAGTATTGTAACGTAACGTAACATTACACCATGCGCAGTTTTATTTTTTTCTGTTTACTTTAACGGCGATGTGTGAGTGATAAAATGGCTTAAAGTAACATTACATATTGATCTACAGTCTGTGACTGTTAGTCTGTAAATAGTTTCAATTATTTATCTTGGTCCACACTGATGCAAAAGTACATTTGCAAGTCTTTATCTAACTGTATATTATTACAGTGATTGAATAAATCCATGTCTAAACCATTTTAAGTTTTAAGTTAAGTACTTAAGTAAAAATACTGATGAGGCTTATTATTATTATTATTATTAGCCTAATGTCATAACACAACAGTGCTATGGAAATTAGACCAATTTTAAAATGTGCCACTATTATCATTATTCTAATGCTTTCTGTGTCTCTTTTTCAGGACGAGACAAAGCAGAGTGGACTTTTTCCACAAAAACAACATTGCACTTTATTCCTTTTACATGAATTTACAATGCAAGCTCTTATTTTAATTTTATTTTGGAGAAATTTTATGTTGGCCTGAAAAAAGATTACCAGTAAAGACTGGGATATTTTTCGTTGTTAAATAATGCCATAATACTATTCTTGTTTTATGTATATGTTTATAAGAGAAGATATTTGAATAAAGTATTGAAATAATAATGAGTCAAGTTTTTGATATTTATTTACTTATTTATAAAAAAAATATTTCGAATAATTGATGAATTAGTCGTTAGATTAATCGACTAATTGAAAAAATAGTTGTTAGATTAATCGTTAAAAAAATAATCGTTAGGTGCAGCCATAGTGGACTGTCAGGATGAAGCCCACTGACTCTGGTGATCCTCTGACTAAGGCCACCAGCAGGTCAAAGGTTTCACTTATCCTATGAAATATCACAACATCTACTAGACTGATTGCCACACAATTATATACAGACGTTCATAGTTTCACAGATGATGAATCTTAATGACTTTGATGATCTTTCACTTTTCCTCTAGCGCTACAATGAGGGTTGACATGAAATGTCTCGACAGCTACGGTATTGGCAAGATCACCATGACATTTGGTTCAGACTACATTTGGTTCGGGCCTGACTCAATATTTCATTTTACAATTATTGTGGCCAAAATTTTCATGGTAAACAGTGTCATCACAATAGCATCGAACTTTCCCGAAATACTATTATATCTAAAATACTGATAAGCTATTTCACACCATATTCACATTGGACTTGGTCAAACCTGACAAACAAAACAATGAACTGTGTCATGTTGGGTGCTAATAGTTCAAAGGCAGAATGTTAGATAGAGTTAGTAGTTATTTACCTTTCTTTTTCTGACAATGATCATAAACTGCATTTGTAAAAGTGCCTTAAATTTGATCGAGTTACAAGTAGAAACAACATGATACAAATCTGAATATCCCTGTGTACATTATCTGAATTCCCATGAGGCAGAGCTATAGAGAAAATAAAAGGTCAGCATTTGGATGTATTTTATTGGATGTAATGTTATTATTCTTTTTTTCTATCTGGCCAGAAAATGGTGAAATCAGAAAATGTCCGATAATTTATGCAGCTGCCCTCTTTTCCCAGTGTTTCTCCTGCTGTTTTATCACAGCAGGGGAGACGTGGAGCTGCTAAGAGATGCGAGGGCTGTTTTTTTCATCTTGTTTCATTTTGAAATGTTTGTGTTGGACTTTATTTATTTAACAGCACATCAACATATATAAACAATAATAGAATATGCAAGGGAGGCCAAAAGCCTAACAGGCTTATCACGGATATCCCCCCAGTTGTGATTAAAACAATCAAATGAAATAAATTTAACTGATTACAATTTTGAATAAAATAATAATAATAAAAAAGTCTCAGACAGATATGAAAAGCAATATATAACTAAATAATAATCATAGAAAAAAATAACTCCAAGAAAATAAGACTAAACCTGGACTAAATGGCAGTTTCAGGATTATCTAAAAAATATGTTACATCATACTGTAGGTCCAAACCCATCATGTTCCAAACTCAGAGCCCACCTGTCCATGAGCAACCTTACTCTTGTCTACTTCATGACCAACAGTCTCTTATCTAACTCTAGTTTCACTGTGTCAAAATAGGAGATGACAGTTGGGAGTCAGTCTGGAGTCACCTCTTGCCTGCTGCAACACAACACTCATCCTGTCTGCTGCCTGAATGTGTACGTGGCTGAATATATGTGCTCTGCGAGTGTGTCTGTATGTGTCTGTTTGTTTGCCCTCTCTCTCAGACACCTTTTGCACACAATGATCTCACCTGCCAGTGGACACGATGCTGACCTAGTTTGGCCCGCCACCGGCCAAAGTCCTGTCTGTCTGTGCCTCGTCATATTTCACTCCTATTTGTTTTCTTATCTCCTTCTAACCATCCATGTCATTGTCCATTTAATGGCTTTGTCTGAGCACCTAATAAATACTCGTCTGTCCTTATGGTTGATCCCTCTTTGAATTGGTTTTATTTTTTGGTTATTTGACTTTAGATGACGCTGAGGAGCACACTAGATCCAGTTAGACATTATGGTTTTCAATATATGCTATAGGCGCTGTATCATATTGTTTTGTGATTGATTAATTTGCTCAAAACCTGAAGATTGAATGCTTTCCTATTAGCATTGTTGCCATTTCTGTTGACTACTTCTACTACTACTACCAATGGAGGTCCGCAACGAGAAAGAACTAACCTATTAAATGCCCCATTAAAAGGTCAGTTCACCTACATTATAAAAAAAACAAACATATGTTTTGCACTTAACTGTAGCGGTATCTAGCCATGCAGATGATTTAGAATTTATGGTGAATATGATTTAATTTGGTGCTTCCAGCATTGAAATGTACAAATAATATAAGTACGCCATCACCGTTTTTTATAGATATAAAGTAGGTAAATAAAACCAAAAAACGTTTGCATGGCTAGATACTGTACCACCAGAGATAAGTGAGAAAAAACGTTGTTTGTTTGTTATTTTGTTGTTCATATTTTTCAGTTATTGCTATTTTGATAAAAAGAAAGCCTCCAGCATTTAACCTCCAAGCCTCTGAGTGGGCGAGCCAGTACAGTTTATGTCTGTGATTGACAGCTGAGCTGACAGGGACAACGAGACACTGTCGCCGGTAAATGTAGCTTATGAGCCAAGGACAGACAGTATTTTGTTGCATGAAAAATAAAGACCATAATTTAAAAAAATGACCAGTCAAATTAAAGCGTCTGTCTGCTTGTAGATAAGAAGGAGACATCAGCTAAAACGCAAATTAAGTTTACAGTTCAAAGTCTGTGGCTCTATCTGTGTTTTGTCTCAGACCGTTGTCACTGTCGCCATCAATAACATCAATAACATCAATAACACAATGGTGATGCCACTGTTGGTGCAAATGAAAACTCCTTCTATACAAAGAGACTCAATGTTATTCTGATTCAGTTGTTAATGCACAGCAAGGATTTGCCAAGATCAAGGGCATACTTTTGTACTTTTAACCTGCAGCTGTTGTAATCTCAGTCTTGGAAAAGGTTTGGTGGTGTTTGACTCTTTTCTGCCACCTTTGCTATTATTGTTTCCTTGTCTGATTTTGAAATGCTTTAAGAAGTTGGGAACGGACTGTTCTCTTTCCTTTTAGAGCAGCACAGTAATAGACCAAAACTACACAAGAAAACATAAACACAGAAGAGCAGAAGAACACCCCCGCACAAACCTTCCTGGTACAAAGACACAATGAAACATCTGCTGCATAGCCAGCCTAAAAACCAGACAACTGTCCTGTTTCCAATCCGTGAACTCCCTGTACATTCCACTGAATCCATCCCTGACTGATCCATGAGACGGGGCCGATCAAAGAAAGTGCCCACGGACGGTGGCCTTACAGACCTTCACATGGTGAAACACCCAGGGTTCCTTTAATGGGGACAAACATCATCTGAGAGTCACGCACTATGGGGGGGGGCAAGATGGCTGGCAACCAAGTCAACTCTCCCTGTGAACACTCAAAACTTCACTCGTCTGTGATGATAATAAACAGTTCTCTGCATTGGAAGCTTTTTCAACTTTATTATCACCAAGGGGAGATGTGTCCTGCAGGCAGATCACACAGAGACTTAAACATGAAACATAAAACTGTTGTCGTGCAGGGAGCAGCGCAGGCAGGAAGGACCCAAATGCAGACTCAGGCGGTCTGATACAAAGAAAATACTTTTAATAAAGCAAAAAGGCTTACAAGCCGAGAGTCCAAAAAGCTGGCAGGAACAGCAGGCAGATACAGATAAACAAAACTCCGTGCAGCAATGAAGACGAGGAAGACGAACTGAGAAAAGACAAAGGACATACCAACACGTTCTCATCTCACCTCGTCACATACTGACGCTTTGTCAGACCTCTCGGCGTTACATTTCGGTTACAGTAAACACGTGCTTATTGTTGTTAATTAACAAAAACACTTGATGGATTAGGCAATAAAATGACTTAGTTAGGTTTAGGAAAAAACATATTTGGGCTTAAAATGTCTACATTTGTACAGTGAAAATGTGACTTGGCGTTGTGAACAAGGGGCAAGAACGATCAGCTGATTGTAAAGTGAAAGTGAAACGTAACTTACAGCACACAAACAGCGGTCTCCTGGATCCTGTGTTGGACCCGCCTGTCCCATGTGTCTCTTTTGCTTTTTATAATACGTCACCACAGCAATTTATCTGAGCGTTTACTGTTGCCAGAGATGGTTTTACATTGTAGTTAATGGAAAGCCCAGTGCATCTCATACCGGTGCTAAAGCGTGCCTTGTGCGGCGGAATCAAACGCCAACCTGTCGTGACAAAGCATCGGTGTTTGACGCCCTGTGAATGAGAATGAGCTGGACTTACACAAGGGAAGGAGGGAGATGAAGAGGAACAGGTGAAACTCATCAGGGCGGGGCAGACAATCACACAGGCGGGAAACAAACAAAGGTAGGAAGTAAATCAGGACACAAGAGGAGGACTTTTAAACTAAAACAGGAAACAAACACAAACAAAAACCCTAGGACCGCATGACCAAAACGCTTTCAGGGTGAAGACTCGACGTTTGATGATAGCTTGATATGAATTTCTTATCTTTCCAAAGTTATATTCTCACTTCCCACTGAGACATTCCTTTTATCACATTGTGTCTTTTTATTTCTATCATATGTCATTGTCAAGACATAAAACCATAACAGAGTGAGTTGAGGTTGTGAAACATGAATGATAAATATCAGATTTTCCTGTGGGTCCCTCATAATAAAAAATAAGACATTTTTTAGATACCGATTGTAAAAGACACAGAAAACAGTTCAGCCTCAATAGACCAGAATGCAAAACAGCCACAAGGCATGCGACATTCTTTTTAATATAAATTTTTAACAACATTTTAGGTTTTTGCTTTTTCCACCCAAATACACACCCAAAGTCGAATTCAAGCTCTGTTTACTGAAGAGTGCTGAAAGTCATTCTGGGAAAGGTAGGTAATCAGTAACTATAGAAGTAGGCAAGGTACACAAAGAGAATACCAGTAAAATGCAATAGGACTGGGCAATATGGAAATTAAATATATAGTGACATTTTTGATCAAATACCTCGATATCGATATTGCAATGATATCGTAGGGTTGACTTTTGGTGCTTTCATAATATATTTAGACAATGAGATTTTTGATAAATAATAATCAGTAATGTGGATGAATGAAAGTGGTTAAAGGAAAATAATAGAACAGCTGTAACAGTCTGGTAAGTTCAGAAAATTACATTATTGTACTATAATGCAGCCTTTAAAACCAGGAAAAGACAACACTTATTCCATATTATGGTATTACAATAACCAGAATCTAAGACGATATCTAGTCTCATATCATGATATAGATATAATATTGAAATATTTTCCCAGCCATAGAATGCAATGAAAATTACATAATGTTCACATGTAATGTAAGAAAACCTTAAGTTTTACTTTTTATTTATTATATTCTGTATGAGCAGGGAACATAGACAGTGTTATACATTTATATCAGTTTCACAGCTTGCACCTTCTGATGCATGAAGCAAACTCTATACAATTGTAGAAAATGCATCTGACAAGCCAACAGCTGCTGAGATGTTGGCTACAGTCCAGATGAGTCCTTTTGTTTAAGTAGAGAAACCATCAGGGGACAAGCTCTTACAAGAGCACAATAGCAATGTCTGCAGAACAGACATTACTTAGCAGCACCGCTGACAACATACAGAAATGTTTCAAGTGGATCAAAGCTTTAAATTAAGTTGACAAAGTTAAGAGACAAGGCTGAAAATAAAAGAGTAGACCTTCAATTAAATGTATTCATCAGCCCTCCATGTTGATTTATTGGCGTTGTTTGTAGGAATGACACTGTAGGTGACACTTTCTTTAACGAAAGGTTAAGAGAACAGTTAGTGTGAGTCAACATTACACATAATGAGACAGGATGAATTATGCTACTAATTAGATAAGGTGAAACCATTATATACTGTATAATGCTCAACAAGGCCCTGTGGAAGTACTAATAAATTAATATCCTATTTGTTGGGTTTCATGAGAGGTAAACTGCTGTCAAATAACAGATACTAAGATTTTTCCCTGATCGTATCACCTTTAGCCTGAGTCATCCTGCCCTTTTTAAAGGACACAGCCAGCCTAAAGACAGTTGCGCTCACATTTACAATACATCTACATTATGCTCAGCGAGACTGAACATTAGAACAACACAGGAGGGTCTGTCTGCTCACTGCACTCTGCTTATCACACCGTAAAGTTGTTCTGGCTCTGTCCTGTCATTTTCATTCATCATTTCCTATTTCTTTATCTTTCTCTCTCTCTTTCTCTCCACACACACACACACACACACACACACACACACACACACACACAAAACACGCACACCCACTCAAATCCTAATAAGTTTGACAAGAACACCCTGTAAGACCAGACAAGGCAACCGGATCAAATCTTAATCACCACAATGATGGGAAGGACAGGTTCTCTTCTATGCATACTGATGAGCATCCCCGTGCAGCAGAAAAGGTTACTCCCTGAATTAAAGGAAATTTGACTCATTCTTTAGTAAAGTGAACTTAAAGTCAACTACAAAATATTTGAACGTGAAATTGCTAAACACTTTAAAAGCTGTGTTATTTCTGTAAAAATGTTAACAAATCTTACTTGCTAGAATTTCTATGGCAATTAAAAGATAATAATTGTCTTTGTCTAGTTTTAGTTAAGTTAATGTGTTCTAATTTGAGCTTTTTACTGTTTTACTTTTTTTTCTCTCACTTTTTACTGTTTTACTTTTTTTTCTCTCACTTTTTATGGTTTAACTTTATTAAACATCTGTCTGCTAACGATGGCAATAAAAAAAACGCTGGAAAACTTCCATTAAATGGTTCTTGTGCCGATTTCTTTTTTTTGGCCTAACATTATTCAGGTGATTTTTTTCCATAATTTGGCAATGAAATGACAGTAAGATTTGGACAACACTTTGAAAAAAAATGAATTAAAATAAAAATATATATATATTTTTTTGTAATTCAACATAGATATGTAAATGATTTTATTCAATTTTTTTGAGTTTTTTATGGATTTTTTTTCTGTCGAATAACCTTGGTTTGCTGTTAATTAAAAGTTCCTAAGCTGAAGCCTAAATGACTTAAATGTTGTGACCATCTGCTCATGTTTTTATGCATCTTTACTGAATCTCCATTCAACCACAAGCTTTAGGGTAACAAGGAGGGAGACGCTGCTCTTCATCATATCAGTGATGAGCTGTAGATGACAGCTGATCTATAATCATTCTAGCTACCCTGCCTCTCCGTGACACAGTGCCTGACTCTGATGATGGATTTAGCTCTTGCCACGCCGACAGCCCTGCTCTGAAACCTCACTTACTCACTTCCTGAAACAGATGGCTGCTGCCGTTGATCATGCTGTTGTCGCTGTACAAGCTTTTAGAGCTCGATAAGAGGCTGCAGAAGAATGAACGAGTTGTTTTTATTTTACAAATGAAAGATATGGGAGGGGACATCTAGATAGAGGGCCAAGGATAAAGCCTCAGTTACATCTTTTTAGGATAAGGATCTGTGTTCTAAGGAGACAATCTCTGGATCTCTGCCAAAGAAATTCAAAGACATAAGTCTTGTAGCTCTGGTGCAGAAACACATTGTGCTGGTACCTTAGACAAGAGAGAAGTTTGTATGGCATAACCAGCCCAGTCACACAGTAGTTTGCAAAGTAGTCACAAAATAGACACGAAATATTTTTTTTTTCCGTGATGGCCAGCACAAAATCAATGTTATCCACATAATTGTGAACCTGGAACTATAAAGAGCAGCAAACGCCATGTATGAGGAGTTCGAATGGTTGGGTCAAAAACACCGGACTTTCGCCCCCCGAGTCAGGTGTTCATGTCCAGTGACTAAATAGTTTTGTTGCCTAAGCCTAACCAAGTCGATCTTTTCCTAAACCTTACTAAGTAGTTTTATTTTGAAAAGACTGGAGCGGAAATTTTCACTTGCGCCACGGGTTGCCGGACAGTCATTGGAAATTGCACGGAAAATTTGTTGTTGAAAGTTGTGCTGAGCGTCACAAAAAAGGAAAATATGTGTCTATATACACAAATCAAATACATTAATCTTTGTGACTATTTCACGAACTGCTGTGAGACTGTGTTGCTCTAACACTGTTATTGAATGAATGAAACCCAATTTATAGTAACTGAAGTCAGTTATCTGTTGCTCGCTCAGCAATGAAAGCCTATTAGGTGACCCCATATTGCATCAATTGTGCGTCATGTACTGAATTTTAATCTGCTGCTGTTGGTGTTCATGACCAAGAGGCTGTGTTTCATTGTGATATGAACAGAGGATGAATAGTAACTGGATACTCATGTGCAAATATGCTAAATGCCAACAAAAATAACAACAACCAAATGGAGAAAATAATTGATGAAACTAAGTGTGAAAATCCACATTTCATGCTCTTCATCTTCATCAGTGAAGTTCCATAGTTATGTTGTGTGATGTAGGGCCAGCATCTGGCAATATGATAAGTATCGATAAGTATCATGATAGGTTACAATTGAATATATTGCAATATATTGTGATACTGTAAGTAAGGCGTTAATGTGATATTTTTAAATTTAATTTTAGGAAAGAAAACACCACCATATGCATAAATTCTGAGTTAAAAATATATATATATATATTTTTTATGCAATCAGAAGAGTTTGATCTGCATTTGTATTTCTTACAGTCCCTGTGCCATCCAACATCATAATCGGACTTTGAAAGGACACATCTCTTTGCAAATGAAATAAAGTATTGACTGAGTTGATCTTTGCATGTAAACTATTAATTAAAAATTGATAAAGTGTTTTTGAGAATCAGTACAGTATCACAAAACATTATGTCGCTACACTCAATATTTTTTCTTACACCAATAGTGTGATGACTACTGAGTCGACTCTATGAAAACTGAATAAAGTTGTTTCACTGGTGAAAACTGTCAGAAGCAGTTGAAAGCTCTGGATAACAGCACCCTGGTGACTCAGCCAGGAGGGAAACAAACACAAGCCACCAGTAAGATCCTCTGAAGTTAAGCTTTGTTTTGACAGTCCATCTACTAAATAAGTCATCATTTTAAGGTCTTATTCTGGTTTAAAACATGTAGTCTGTGTGTTTAGTGAATTTTGAGCTGCACTAGCCACTGTCGCTGGAGGACAAACAACTTTGCTTCCTGCCTAGCTTAGGGCAAAATCCTTTTTGAGCCACCTTCCTCACTGAGCAAAGTCATTAGATACGAGACAGGAGGGGACTTCCAGCCGAGAGCCTTTGAATCGTGTTGTAACTGATGCTATCTCAGTCTTGTGTTTTTTGAGGACAGAGCGATAAGGGCTTGGTTGGGGGCTGTATTCAGGGCAAGCAAAGATCCACAGAGGCTTCTTTAGCCTCATTTTCTGACCGGCCAGCTCCCAGGCCTGTTTAATATTTCACAGCTCCCTCCTGAAATGGAGGGAGAATGCACTTAATTAAGTGTGAACAATAAATTGGCTATAACCAATGCTCCGCTGTGCATATATGGTCAGTTAAAGCTTTTGATCATGCAGCAAGGTCCCTGAATGCGTACGTCCCTGAGATGCAATGTGCATGTAGATGCATGAAATCACAGTATGACGTGATTCAACCATGACGAACTAGAACTTTGAAGTGTTAAATCGCCGGCCGGCTGTCAGTGACCTCAAACTGCTGCCGCTCTCAGAGGAGTAAGAGAGGTTTGCTTTGAAAGAGGTGGGAGTCAGAAATAAAAGCATGTGAGCATGCTATAGCGGAATGTAAAGTTTAATTTGGCAGGCAAATGCACAGACGCACACATATGCACATAGCAGGGTGGACTGTGTAATATAAACACTTTTCATGTATTAAAAGAAAAGTTCATCCCTACTATAGATAAGTTTTCTCTGCTAATTATTATGAACTGGTGATGTCCATTTTGGTGTAAATAACTGAACGATTTGCGATGTATACCCAGAATGCCTTTCAATGATGCTGTGCTGGAGTTGTGTAGGTGGTTTGTCCAATTATAAAACAGTGTGAGGATGGTGTTGTGCCTCAGTTGTTCAAGTAACACAAAAGTTGTCAGCAAAGGTGTCAGATTTTGCACTGTGGATGACAAAAGTGCTGCGCTGCATTCTGGGGACTGATAATTGGATGTGCATGCAAACTTTAGAGGTTCCCAACTATTTATGCCCATGACCCCCATAATACAAAATGTCACAATGCAAGGACCAGGACAAAGGAAGGACCCAAATGCAGACTCCAAAAAAGTCTTACAGATTCAAAAAGGGAGGCAAGAATAGCTGTCAGATAAAGAACAAAGAACCAAGGTGATGTAAATAGTGACTGACTAATGGGGGAAGTGAGAACAGGTGAGCAGGAGGTGAGTGAGTGCAGGACTAGCGAGGGACAGGTGAAACTGATCAGGGCGGGGCAGACAATCAAAAAGGAGGGAAAACTCACAATGATAGGAACTGAAACCAAACATGACACATGAGCAGTGAACTTTCAAAATAAAACAGGAAACAGACTATCAAAAATCCCAGGGCCACGACAACAAAGCAATGTCTACTAGTGACCCCTCGTCAGAGGGTTCATAACTATGAGTTCAGAGTCCAATCGATGAGCGACTTTCCTTTTTGTTTTATCTGAATGATTATGGATAATAATGTGAGGTGAGAGATTAAAGAAAAGTCTGATAAACAAGCATCAATTTGTGTAGCAGAACGGTTCGACTTACTTTCAGGCCTGATAATTATCTCACAACTCTTTAGATTCATCTTGTGACCCCTTGTGGGCTCAACACCCCCTGAAACTAAATCCGGTTTTTTTCTGTTGATGGTTATTTAATCCCATTAGAGCTGTTCTCCGCCTATTTAGTATTGCACTTTTATAGCTGGGGACTAAGCTAATGACACGTTAAAAAACAAGAATGGTCAAAATCACAGCAGATACTATATCCTGACTTGTAGTATGAGTCAAGCTCTTAAAACACTCATTCCTACATTTCCCATAATGCAACTGCATAGCGTCTTTCATTAGACTCTACCTGCAAATTCCAACATCTTTCTTCATTTTCCAAACTAAATGCCCCCAGGCCAAGCTGAGATAACCCTGATGACATCATCAAGAGTTATTTTCTTAATCTTCCCTCCAGACTCACATAAAACACTATACAACTGTTTTCACAGGCTCAATTGGACTCCTCATGATGAGGAAACTGGCTTCTATGTGTAAATTGATGGACTGTCGCTTTAATCTTCAATGCGGCTGTGCATAATGTCTACATTTGCAGGTTTTCCACAGAAAGAAAATGAGAAAGTACCACTTTCTAACAAGTGATTCTTTAGAAGTGCGTTGTATTGATGTATTATAGATCATAACCTGGCAACCAAAAAGCTGTCCTTATTAATAGATTATTGCTGACCTATAAAGCACTAATATACTATTAGATAGGGCTTATAAACCCTTTGTAAATTGAAAAATACAACACCAAACAGTAACATGGCTGGGGCCTTGTCATTAATTACAAAAAATACAATACCAGAACAAAACCAGAACCCTTAAAGTGATACCGATACCAATAGAGTACTTCATCTACTTCATTTTGTTTACCTCTTTTCTTCATTCCAGACCCATCATGTGAGTGGAAGCATTCAGTTGCATAAAATCAAATGTCACCATCAGTACATTTATTTTTGTCAGACGCCACAGGCGTGTAGTATAGCCCTACGTTTGAACTTTTTGGTGGCATCTTGGCCTCGCTCAACTGCCAAATCTGTCAAATATACCACGCTTGACTTCACCATACCACAGATTGTATGGGTTGTAGCTGCTGCGGTAGTGGGCCAATCACACATTGCATTAAATCAAAGAATACTTGTGTTGATTGGTTTCCAGTAAAACCATATAAATAGTCTTTTTTTTGCCTAGATGTGGGTATAAAAGGATGAAATGCAGGTACAGTATCGTTTGACTGGAGAAGTACTTGGTACTGGGTTACATCGGTCGATACCTTAGTAGTGTTGTGTTTAGGGTGCATAAGTCATTTAACCGCACAGGGTCTCAGAGGTGATTCTATTCTAGGAAGTTTGAACAAGAATATTTTCAATTTATCGCTCTGGGTCGACGGCACACCGATATAACTGCACACACACACACACACTACATGCACACACACGGTCACAATGACTCCCCTGGTGTTGGCAGCAGATGCAGGCCTGTCCAGATGAACCGTTATTGATGGAGGAATGTATCATCCTCCCTCCCACTGTCTCCGACACACTGCATTGATGAAGTATGCTGCTGCACAGGCCAAGTACAACCAGAGTGGGATACGGCTGTGGGTTACACATCCATATGCTCCGAGTCTTATTTAATGATCTTAAATAATGTCTTTATCCTGGACTGGATTAATAAAATATACAATTAATTAAATTTTAAAATATCTGCTGCTTTGCTATTTTAGGAAGCAACAATATGAGGGCAAATCTGTCACTCACTTCCTGCAGTCCACTTCAATAACATCTGATTTAGTTTCACATTTCCCTTTTCATTAAATACAAATGTGCTTTTGTTAGATCCAAAGTGAAAGCTCACACCTTACACACAGCCACAGTAGCAGCAACTCCTCGGTAATGGAGTGTGTGAGCCTTTAAGAACCTGTCGTTATGAAGTTTTAGCTTTTAATATGCCACGTCAGCTTCAATATTTCTCCTTTTATTCTCCACTGCGTGCTGTCTCATAAAGTACATTTTAACAAAAGGCAAAGTGGCGGATGTTAATGCCCTATAATTACACATGGAGGTGGATTGTGAGGCAGACTGCCATCTACCGGCTTAAAAGCAACCCCCCCAACCCCACACACCTCACCCCTCCTGCTTCTAACTCCCACTCAAGTAGTCGATTAGAAGAGAAAAAAACAAATGCATTCAGCCTGGCTGCTGTGTTGAGGGTCAAAAACACCCTCAGACTATTAGCAGTCTTTTCAATATTTAGCGTGACAGTCATTCACTCGGCTCAACATCACACATCATTCGTTTGTTCATTTTTCTATAGCCACTCATTCCCCCCATTCAGGGTCACTGGTGGAGGTTTTAGTAATTTGCTGTCTAAATGTTAGCCCAACAATAACTGAACCGAAGCTGTGTTGTCGAAGTGGGAGTGAAATATCCCAAATGTCAGCTGCATCGTGCAAGAGCTTCAGTTAATTGCATGCACACTAAATGCTCTAAATGCCAAAATAATAGCTTTAACAAATTTAGAAGTATTGTAGTTCATTGATTTCCCCAAAACTCCGACTCTACATGATTTGATTAGTTAATTTCTGGAAAGATATGTCATCATTTGTGCCGTAAATTAAGAATAGGAACTGCTGCATGCTGTAGTTTGTGTTTACTTTATGAATTGTTGCATAGGTTGACCCTCTGACCTTTCTGGAGCATGTGCAGAATCAAAACATTTAAAGAAATCAGACTCAGGTAATAGCTGCTAATACATACTGATGCAATTGCTGCTTTCAACAGTAGGCTAAATAAGAAAACAATATTTCCAGAGTACACAAAAATTATTATGCTACATTTTTTTTCAGAAGGCTTAAAATGTTTTCAAACAGGAGAAAAATTCATATCTCTATCTTGCACATCGACATGTCTCTGGCTGAGATCTGTTGGATGCTCTCCAAGCAGGAAGCTTTTATATGGTAATGAAATCGATTGGACGAGATGCGCGCACCAATCAGAAGCGTTTGATTTATGTTTAAGGGGCTGTTGAGAGGAGTAGTCGCCTGGCAACCGCCTAATGAAATGTTCGAGCTGTGGCTATTAAAAAAAGAGCCACCTCAGAACCTTTTGTTGCTGCTATTTCAAAGAAAACAAATCAGCATCTTCTGATGAAAGAAAGGCACGATACAAACTGAAAACTCTGAAGTGATGGAGTTGGATGTGAGACATCTTTTGAGTCGTGATGGTTTTGATCTATTATCCTCTATACATGTTACCAAAGAGCTGAATTGTTTAGGAGCCTCGGCTGTTAAATCCTTAATCATCCTTAATCCTCAAATATATGTTAAAGCGTCGCTCATTGAGCATCGGTGTATGTTTGCTGTCATATAGGAGCCAACAATGGATGAACACACAGCTCCTTCCGAGCTGAGAAAAAGACGTGGCAGGGTGCACACTGCAAAAAAAAAAAAAAATGTCCATCTCAGCAAATCCTATCTTTTTTTCTTCTCGAAACATGAAGGAAAAAAAACAATTAATGAATATATTTGTTGCAAGTGCAGGTTTTCTTTTTTTCATGGAATATGGCTGAGCAAAAGAAGTCACAGAGAAATGACATTTGGTTCAAGAAACAGGTTGATTCATTGAAGTACAATCTTGACTTTAGTAAAAAATCATTCGGTTTCAAAGGCAGTTGGATGAAAAGAAAGGAGTGTGGATCGATATTTTTGTTTGATCTCTGAAACTGAAGGAATGAAAATGGGATGGATGTGACTGTTACTGTGGAAACCAACTTTCCTCCTGCCTCCTACGCGATCCTCCTTCATCCTCAACTACTCAGCTCAGATGATTTCCATCTCCATCGATTAACCAACATTCATCCAACACTTATCTCATAATAAAAAAAACGCACAATACTGGCACAAACATCTTATGAAATGACATGAAAGATGATGTTTTTCATAAAAAAAATATATATATTTTTTTTTTTGTCACTTACAGCAGTTGGTTACAGCAAAACTGTTCGCCACTTCCAGATTGTCAATGTGGGGCGTCAATCTGAATTCCGAGGTGCCAAACTGAACCATTCCTATCCGAAATGCGCTGTACTCTTGATCCGCACCCCTTGGAAAGAGTCCTCCTGAAAACCCAAATGCAAACATCAGCTTACACTTTGCATATTGCATTTTGCGCACAAAAAAATGCTTTTTTTATCCAAGTCGTTTTTTTTTTTTGTTATGTTGGAACTAATGGATACCTACCAATCTGAACACTGGGCGAGCCTCCCAGCGCGCATCCCCATAAAACCAGTAGAACTGAAACGGATAAATTCACTATCTTGTCCATGGTTCCACAGTTTCAAGGTGTCCACATCCACCAGGGGAGTCTGATATTCCTCTAATGTGTCTAGAGATGTTTAGATCCGACACATATTGGAGAGCCTTTGGAGAGAAAAAACAACTCAAATCTGCAGCAAAAAAAAAGGAGCGTTTTTTTTTTTTTGTTTTTTTTCTGCAGGTGGCTTTGCTGTGGAAAAGGACGCCAGCAGTGAAGGAATGGTCGTCTGCGATGCAGGTCTGTCTTTGCTGTCTCTTCTTCCGCTCCTCCTCGTTGCTCCCCTCCTGCCGGCAGCTGATACCTCCTCCTCTAAGAGACGCACAGAGACACTGCGCGTCTCCACTCCTCGAAGCGCCGGAGAGATCCTTTCAGCATCACACCCACAAGTGAGGAATGTTAATGAGAAAGGCGGAAAGAGACGGAAAGAGCCGAGCGGCAGCCACTTGGTGACAAAAAAGTGCACACGGCTTACAATGGGAATTAAACATCTAGTCTGTTTTATTATGCTTTAATTAGGAGCATTAAGCCATGAAAACATGGGACATTGTTGATTCATAACATCCTATAGGGTCACAAGGCTATAATATCCTCCTGAGACTCAGCCCATTGCCATGTGTCCTCTGTAGTGGACATGTTGTCCACATGCATATCCTCTTACTCTTTTGACCAACTCTATCAACCCCTGGTGAATTGTAAAGAGGACATCCTAGGCTTTCCAGTGATATGGCATGTGTGTTTTGTTTTAATCAGTTTGAATGTATTCTTCGTTTAATATCACTCTACAGCCATAATATTATTATTTCACACTGAAATAGTCCTGTAGTCCACTACAGTGGACAATACAAATAAAGTTTAACAAGCTTGAATTGTTAAGATTTTCGTTTTAACCCTAAATAGGAAGGAAATAACAAAAAAGTAATTGGTAAACACTTTTTTTTAACTCGGTTCCCAGGAGGATATGTGAGCAGTTAGGCCCAGTGTTTCAACAGGTCAATCTGCTTTTATGTCAGAGCTCAGTTGTTAAAAGGCTTTCCAACCCAACACCAAGAACCTCATGTGGACTGATTCTTCTTAATCTTCCCCACCAAACTTGTTAACTGTACCTTCTTTTCTTATTAACCCATTAGAGTTTGTTTTTTAAAAAAAGAATACTTTATTGAAATTCATCAGACACAACACAAACAGCAAAATAAAATTAAATAGAATAAAATAAAATAAAATAAAATAGAATGAGATAAAATAAAATAAAATAAAATAACATAACATAACATAACATAACATAATAACATAAAATATAATAAAAGTAAAAAAAATAAAAATTGGGGTGGGTATGATGGAGAGGTGGTATTGGGGTTGGGATGGGGGAGGAGTACCTGTTTATTGCCAATCTAAAATAATATGTTATTTTACAGAGTCTATCTTTGGAGAAAATATGATTCCATTTTTGATATGATCTCTGATTGATGATTAAAGTCATTGTTAAAGTCAATATTCCAATAAACAGACTTAAATGGAGCCTATTTGTAGTATCATTTTTAAATGTTTATACTTCTGTGTATTAGTCTAGTCGATACACATTCATTGAAACTCCAAAATTTTGTTTTTACATTCCATGCACCTGACTGATACTCCCATACAGAGTTTGTTGGGGCTGCAGCTAACAATTGTTTGAATTATCTTTTAATCTGCGATTCATTTTTTGATTAAAAGTTTAAATCATGCATTTAAACAGAATGTTACATACTGAATATAGAACAAAATGATGAAAGCAGCAAAACTGAAGAAACTTGAGCCAGAGAATATGTTGGCTTGAAATGAAAAAGAGTGTAACAATAAAAAAGATTGTGAACATTTTTTTTTTGTCCATCAACTAATCAATTCGTAGGTTCAGCTCTGACCTTCATAATGAGTGAGCAGGCTGATAAAGGTTGCTCTAGATCACTTCACTCTTGCAGGAATCAGACTTATGACCTTACAAGTATCATTTGTACAGTGTACACTGAAGATGTACGTGCTTTAATCTTAATTCACAAGTGACTCAATGTGCTGAAAACCTTTAGCTTATGGATTTTAACCATCTGGAAATCATTTCTCTCCTAATAATTCCTGAATGCACAATGGAATAAAGCCAATAGCTGAATATATCTGCGACCTTAAGAACTGTTTTGTATAATTGACAAAATGTCAGAAAAGCGGCACAAATGGACAACTTGAATTGAGACCTTGAAATGTTTTTCGGCCACTTGAAAAACAAGTCTCCTCTACACCACGCTAAATGCCAACATTTCATACTGAGAAAACTCATCAAGTGCATCAGCTGGAGGCCATCACTCATGCCCTCCAGGAATGAATCTCCTCTTTAACTTTGATCTAGTGCTTATTTGCACCCTCTGCATACAAATCCAATGCAAATCTATCGCTGGTTGTAGCTGCCATTTTAAACAGGGCTAAATGGAGGAGAGCTGCCTCACAGCTAATAGGAAATAAATGGCATTCCTGTCCCCTTGTTTTATGATATGCGTATCTCAGGCTGCACGGACAGATGTATATTAATCATTGGACGGTGTGAGATAGCAGTATGGGAGCAGACTAATGAGGCGGAGAGCGAGTGGGAGCTCAGGATGCTGGATGTTGGAAGCAACAGTGTGTTTCAGATTTCAGCACCACGGACAGCACATCACATGTAGCGCTGGCTCCATTCAGCTCGATGAGTACACACAGGAGTGGGAACTTTAAAGGGCATTTTGTCCTTTATAACTTGGTTTCATTTCTATCGGATGCAACACAAGAAACACAAGCGGTTGGACGATCATATAGGTTGCAAACAAGTCAACAGTTTGGTCAGATTATCTAATTTATTTGGAAATAAAACTGAAGGAAAACAATCTGTGTGCACACCTATGATCCAGTAGGTGTGGTATAGGTTCAAATTGAACTACAAAAACCTTTATTTTACAATTCTGTATTCCCCAAAGCATTCCTTAATACTGTCCGACACGTTCCAATTATATACCCCTGAAAGTTTTTTTTATATTTTCTTATAACTTTTTGACATCAGTTTTTCCCTCGGCCAGTTCAAACCAGTGAGAAAACCAAGAAGAAAAACACAACTATAGAAATCTGTAAAAATCTGAGAAAAATGTGTGTTTCTTGGAGTCCTTCACTTATAGTAAGAGGCTGATTGAGAACATTTCAGATAAATATTAATTTATCTGCCACGGTGCAGTGAAGTTTTGAACACAGATTGGACCCAAATGCAGAAAGTCAAGGAGATGGTCGGATAACTTCAATATTTTAATTACATGTAGCTTTCTGTTGACGAGAGTCCAGTTAATCCAAAAGACAGGTAACAAGCAAGCAAGTGACAGAAAAACAGGTAACTGGTAATACAAACTCTACAAAGCAGCGATGACGATCTGACAACAGAACAAAGGAAGTGGACCGGTACATGCAGTGACTGATTAACGGGGAAGTGGGAACAGGTGAGCGGAGGTCTGGTGAGTGAAGGGCTAACACTGGGGCTAACAAAGGGACAGGTGAAACTTATCAAGGAGGCGGGAAACACATGAGAGCAGGAACTGAAACGACTGCACAAAGAAAGCATAACCTTAGAGCAGAGCACATTATGACATTACCATATATTTATTATTCGTAACGTTACTTTTCATGTTGAATTGTATGCTTGCCTGTAGACAAATCAGTTGTTCAGTTGACTTTCACTGCTTTTTACTGACTTTTAACGACTTTCAAGGCTGCATTGACAATTAGTTGCAATTAATTAATTGGACTATGTTTTCCCTATAATTAGAATAAATTTAGAGTTCTTTCCAGGAAACTTCTTGGAAATTATTTAGAAATTATGGACATGTAAAGCTGGGGTTTGTTTAAAACCTGTATTACTGCTTAATTTGTTTTTTTCTGCTTGTATTCCTTACAATGTCATACTTTGTTCTCATTCTCAGGGCGTCAAATAGCGACGCTTTACCACGCCCCTCGGCGTGTGATACCGACGCACAAGGCACCCTTTAGCATCTGTATTAAGAGACTCAACGGGCTGTCAGGTAACTACAATGTAAACTTATCCGTGTCAGTAGATGCTCAGAGAAAGTTGTCGGGGAGTGTGGTCACGTGAAGAGCTAAAAAAGGGTCCAACAAACACAGGGCTTTTAACCAGGAGACCACTGTTTGTGTACCGTTAAGTTTCACTTTCACTTTACAAAAGTAGTAATTTTAAGCCAAGCCATGATGTTTTTTTTCCTAAACCTAACTAAATGGTTTTGTTGCCTAAACGTAAGGAAGTGATTTTGTTTGAATTCACAATGTTAATCACAACCGTAGTGGAGCGCCACACTTTGACGCGCTAAGCAACCCAGTGCGTTAGAATGTGATGCCAAGGGGTGCTGACAAAGCGTCAGTATGTGACGAGAGAGATGTCAGCATGTTCTCAGATTTCAGCAATTCATTTGGTAGGTACAGTATTTATATTGGCAATAGGAACGATGGCCAAAACTACAAAAATGAAACTCAAGTTGTATGAAACCAGAATGTCCCTCTAACCTGTTGCACTCTGCATTAACTGGACACCCAAACCTTTGCTTTCTGGTGTCATTCTCATAGTAAATCCGACTCATGGCAGAGTACGTAGCTCGCTCAGCTGCTTGTGTTCCACATACTCACATACTATGTTCATCAGTTTGACCTTGTCTGGAGCTTATGTCATGCATGGATTCACTCTGCTGCTGCTGCTAGATTGAAATGTAATTTCAGTTTCATTATCTTACAGCACATTCCGCAATTTACTGAATTTGCAGCCTGCGAGATAATTTAACTGTCGCAGCGCTGAAGAGCGTTCTAATGAGTTTTTGGGAATGAAATGAAAGTTACTCATAATCAAATCATGAACCCGCTGGCTGTGTGAGAATGTTTACCTTTGAGTTAATTTACGTAAATAAGCAAACAGAGAGTGAGATGGACATTTAACACATGCTAATGAAAACAATGGCCCTCCTGGAGAATCCAGCACTTTGTAGCCGCTCAAACCAAGTGAGTGACCTTTTGAGAAATGTTTAACCAGCGTCTTCTATGTCCCAGAAATTCTGTGCAACTGCCTCCTAGAAAGCATTTACATTTCTGGCATTTAGTTGGCGTTCTTATCCGGAGAGACTTACAATGGGGAGCATTTTAGTATCTCACTCAAGTGTTATTCTGCAACAAGACACTCAGCTTGTGATGGACAAACACTGGCTGTTACTGTGGGGATCTGACACATGACCTTTCCGTAACACAATTTAATGATTTTAATGAATCCCTTGCCGTCATTAGCAGCAGTACGCAGACACAATGGATACATGTTTCTCCAGTTATTGTCTTTTCTAAATCACTTTCTTCTCTCCTACATTGTTTTATTCTACATTTTGGAATTATGTTTGGACTGATCTTCAAACATGGATTTTTAGAGAATCTCAAGAGATTTGGTCTTTTATTTTAAATAAAAAAATAATGAGGTGAATCTACTTGGATGCAAGAAAATAAAAGGCAGAGTGACTATACAGTGTGAAGTATGGATTTGTAGGTTCCATCTTATAACTTGTTCACACATTATAAAGAATATGTAACTGTGTCATCAATTTTCTTAACTGTCTTTTTTACTTTCAGGAAGTTCCACAAGGCTGGAGCCGGTATAGCCTGCGCTGAGCAGGAAGCACAGAGCACTGTATTTCAGACACGTCTGCACTTAAACACTACAAATGCAAAAGTTTCCCATCTAGCTGAACTGCATGTCTAAGGAAAAAACCTAGAATTAAAATCCTGAGGAGACAGCGTTAACAACCAAGACACTGTGCTGCCCTCCGGGCACCTCTACTACATAATGTAGAGTTAAAAATTCAGCATTCATCTCCCTCAAGACAAATATAATGATAACTCCAAATTAACAACTGGACAGATTAATGCAGGGCATGAATTATATTACAGGAAATAATGCACATAATGCATTATCCATCAATACATTTGCATATTACTGTAATATGATTGCAGCATAGCATTACCTCAGGCAAACTACTGATGCCAAGTACACCATGTCATTAAACAGCTAAGACCAAATAACACCTACAGTACAAATAGCGTGCAATAACAAAGCCGTTCCTGCTTTTGGCGTATCATTTGTACGCCATGTAGTTTGTACTGACTGCAGTGTAAACGCATCCGCTACGCTCAGAGCTAGTGACGTAGTATAACAAGTGATAAAGACTGCTTATGGTAGACAGGAATGGAGGTGGATGGGTCCAACAAACACAGGACTTTCAACAAGGTGACTGGTGTTTTGTTTAGTAAGTTATGTTAGTGACGTTTGTGGTGTGTTTTTTTTAGTGACGTTTGTTACATGTTTTCCGTACTTATGTTACCATGTTTCCAGTGACATTTGTGGTGTTTTTTTTTTTAGTGACCCTTGTGACATGTGTTCTGTAAATATGTTACCCTGTTTCCATATGTATTTTACTTAGTTTATGTACTTATTTTAAGCCCAACCATAATTATTTTTTCTAAACCTAACTAAGTGGTTTGTTGCCTAAACCTAATTGTTGATGTTACCGTAGTTGTTGCATGTCATTTAAATGATATGTCTAAAATGCGTCCTCATGACATACAGAATGTCTTTGTAATGCATGCTATTTATAAACCTTCCCATGAGATTGGGTTGATTATGTCAATGATTCATTTGTATAAAGAAGTATTTAGTGATATTCACACATGTGTAGCTAATTATATGAGCTGCAACTGGAAGTGAAATTATTAAAGAAACAAACGCAGCATGAACACCAAACTGATCTTTCCGCTTTATTTTGACGAGCCTCTGGCTATTCTCTATGTTGTGGTAATTGATGAGGAATTTAAAACCAGCAGTCCCTCTGTGACTTACAGTATATTACAGTCGCTGCTGATGTGACAGTGACTTACTGTAGAGTAATGTAAAGAGGTGATGTGGATGCATAACAAGACCTTTGGACACGCAGAAATTGCCAAGCCAAGCATTTACTGCCATAAGAACAGTTCTGGGGAGTTAAACCCTGCAGGGATCGGCCCCAAGGTCAGACAGAGTGCTGAGACAGGACACTTTGAATGCATCAGCTTACGTCAATAGCATTCAATCTGTACCAATGTTGCACTGGGCTCCTTTTATAATTTGACCTCTAAAACACTGATTCAGCCTCGGATCAGATGAGAGGTTCATAACAGAAAAACCCATTCAATTCTTATCAAAGTAATACCTTTAAAGGAAGTTATTAAAGGGAAATGTTCATGTGCACAGAGTTTTAAGAACACAGATTCCAAAACTGAAGATGCCATTCTGAAACTGACTTGTACTGGAAGTTGGGTGTGGGTGTCTGAGTCATATTTGCTCACAAAATAGCACATAATTAATGACTGAAACATCTACCAGCTGAATTTGTTGTGCTCAAACTGGGCTCCTATGAAAGCATGTGACAAGTGTGAAGAAGTGTTGTGCTGATAAACAGCATTCATACGCTCATCAACAAGCGTAATAGTTTCCAGCTGTCTGCATTGTGTATTTCATCTCTTGCATCTATTTCGTCTTCCTTTTACCAATGATGCATCCTCCCGAACCGCTTGCTGCTTGATGGTTTTCATGTTTCCAGTTGAGCAGTCGTTGTTTTATGACCCATATGGTCACAAACACCCATTCAAAACGTCCGTTTCAAAACAGCAAAAGATGCATTGAAAGTAGTCAAATTGTCTTCAATTCTTGAAAATACAATTAGAATTGAAGACACTGTAGTTTAATTTGAGAGGGGCAAATTGTCTAGCCATCTTCTATTTCCTCCACTATCTGTAGTGGTTGAAGGAAGCAGCACAAGCAGGGAGGACCCAAATGCAGAGATAGATTCAATGAAGATACTTCTAATTAAACAGAGGAGTCCCAAAAAGACAGACAGGTATAGCTGGCAGAACATCAGCAAACAAAACTCCTAGTGGCAACGAAGACGAACTGACAAAACACAAGGGACAACACAGAGACTAAATACCCAAGGAAAGGGAAAGGAGGGAAATAACGAGGGACAGGAGATGACAGGGCTGATGAGGAACAGGTGAAACTCATCAGGGCGGGGCAGATAATCACACAGGCGGGAAACAAACAAAGGCAGGAAGTAAATCAAGAAAAGACACAAGAGGAGAAAAACAGGAAACAAACTATACAAAAACCCTAGAAATTAAACAATCAGGCTTTTCAGATGGTGCTATTTCACCTTCACCACCTGTCTTCACTCTCTCTTTTCTCTGATTTGGGCAGAACTAACTATAACGACGGAACCCAGAGTCATGGCTATTTCACAGATTGGTCGAGTCCGACAAGAACCCAGAGCTCCTCGCCACCTCGACCTATGACAGGAAATGGCATCCTCCACACTTTCCTCCAGACTCCCACATTTCAAAGCTCTGCCAAACATTCTGCCACCAAACAGCCACCGTGCCTGCGAGGGAGTGGGAAATTGCGGCTGACCTGAAATCCACTGTGGCATTCGGAAAATAGCCTATTATGTCTCAGGTTTCGGATAAAACCGTGACAATTCCCTCACGACACTGTACAAACATGACAGTGAGTAAACAAAGAAAACAGAAGTCAGCAGGCTGTAAAGTGTAGGTTGATTCATGATATTTTGATAGAAAATTATTGACAACACTGAAGATAACATTAGAATAGAATAGAAATTCTGTTTACTCTGTATGTATGTATTTTTGGGGGCTGGGATACGGTTATAGAAGCACAACATCGGTGATGTGTGAAAGCCTTGTTCACAGTAAATGAGCTCCAAATAAGCCCTGTGGCCTCTCCTCCCCCACGGTTCCCCCACTAATCATTGCCTGACTGTCATGGTGGCTTTCTTGGTGGCCTGGGTGGCAGCCTGGTGAGAGGTCATGTTGGATTAGAAAGCACCCTGTGTGATATAGGTTGCTGCGCTGTGCTGCTAGCAGGGTGCCGGGGTGCGGGGGTGGAGCATGCACAGACAAGAGACACATGAGTCACAAGGACATCTGCCGACCCGGTGTTGTGGGCTTAATCATTAAACCCCTTAATGTTATTTCCTTACACCATTGGTGATCTGTTAGCTGATCTATTAGGATGTTGTAATAATATTTTGTTGCAGTTAAGAGCCTCAGCTAATGACCACGGATGTAAAATGTTAAACAGGTTTTACTGCTAACATGCTAGACATCACTTCAGCTCCTCTAAAGGTTTTTTGGCATTAATAATTTACAGTTTCACCACTGAGAATATCTTATAATCATGGTTTATGTTATAACTGAAAGCCTTTTAGTGCATACACCTGTATTTTATCATGAAAGAGGAAATCAGACTTTTTCTGACAGCGCCCCATAATCATATTTTACACGCAACCTGGCACTACATCTGTTTCTCTCCCTGGAGAGCATTTTTATCTCCTTATTACATTAAACAAATATAGATTTGGCCATTGGAGGGCACTGCAATGCAGAATCTTTCTCATTGCATATTCTGTCAGAGCTGAAATGAGCTTTCAGATGAGTCAGAATTCAACACAAATAGATGCGTTTTTCATTAATCTGTGAAAACATGTGATGATTCATGTTTCATCTGGTGATTTTAGAGGCTTTTTCCACTTGAGTCTAGTTTCAGTCTGACTCCCCATTCTGTGTCTCGGGCAGGTTTTTTTTGTTGTGACAGACAAAATTCCCATCCCATGTCTGTAACCATGGCAGCCACAGACAGAGAGAGAAAGAGAGAGAGAAAAAAAAAATCTTGTTTTCTGATTTTGTGCTAACCAAAAAAAGAAATCCCAGCAAATGACAATTTCACTCTCCTTCACATGAGCAATCCGGGTGTCATTTGCCTCAAACTTCATTAATATGACCCTGTTGTCATGACATAAGGTCAGCATCTATCTTGCTTCATTAAGCTGGAGACAGATTTCATATGAGAAGTCTCGCAAATGATAGTCAGGGGTAATTTTTCCAAGGCAGGTTTGCATGAATAATAGATGGCTGGTGATGGTTGATTAGGAGAGGTCAAGCCTCGGTGGAAGAAACAGCTGTGTTGTTGTGTGATGTGCAGCGTGCATGTCGGCAGAACAAAGGGGAGATGCTGGAGATCTACGGACTTTATCCACCTTTTGCAAGTCCATTGAGGATTGAAATACATATAAGAATAAAGAAGAACAAAAAAAGAGTCCAAAAATGACATGCTGTGTTCAAATATGTGTTAATTTTTAATCACATCAAATAGTGAAAAGTCATTTGGTCATTTAATTTGTCTTTGCTTGTAAATTTCACAGACACATGGTCATAGCTCACTAGTGACCCATTTACACACGCTACAGGTAGGTGATGTCAAACATTACATTAGTTGGAAAGGTGGCAGTGTCACAAAACCATCTGAACAGGAACAGAGTGTTTCACGTATCCATTTATCTTCTTAAGAGCAAATTATAAGAATAATACAATTTAATAAATAATTTTATATTTAGATTTTATCTTCATATACATGCAATTTTTTTTTAAAACATGCAATGTAATAACAATGTTACACTTTGCATTGAAGCTTAAAAAAAATGTGTTAACTTATTCAACTTGCGGACAGACTCCCAGTTGGGAGGGGTGAAAAATCAAATAGCTATTTACAAATGCTCTTTTATAGATTAGTGCATCTTCTGCTCGGTTGTTACGCAGTCAATCTTTGTGGATCTCACAACCGTTATATCTGCAAACCTGTATTAACCTTTCAAGTACCATTATCAATAAATTAGGTATTTCAAGACAATATGCTATATATGCATTTTAGGTAAAGAAAGATAAAGTTATAATCATTGTTTAATACACAAATAATGATAGTTGTATATTTTCATGTAAATATATAAATGTAATAATAGATAGAAGTTGTATTTTCTTCTCAGCAAATATTTTGTATGGGTTAGATTCCCAATTTTCCATGAGTACTCCGATAGAAACCTCGGCAGGTAAACGCCTTAAACCTGGATACTGTAATGGTCATTTATTCAGGGATATGAATAACCAGGTTTTTCATGTTCTATGTAAACACCATATCCCAAATACGATCAAAAACAGGACAAGGCCCGGATCAGACAGAATGTGTTTTAGCAGCCTGGGGCGGCTTTTTGTAATTTTTTTTAATGAGATTGAAGCCTTTTCCCCGCTGCTTTTGCGTTGCTGAACACCTCGTGTTTATTTACCCTGAATGCCTCGAGTTGAAAAAAATTCAACTCAGAGCGGAAAAGCAACACAGTCTCACGGCAGTTTGTGAAAAAGTCACGACATTTAATCTATTTGATTCGTCTACATAGACACCGATTTCCTTTTTTTGTGACGCTCAGCATGACTTTCAACTGCATATTTTTTTGTACATTTTCCTACGAATGTCCAGCAACACGTCACGTAAGCGCCCAAGTCTTTTCAAAATAAAACTACTTAGTCAGGTTTAGGAATAGATGGACTTGGTTAGGTTTAGGCAACAATCAATAGTATACGAATCAATACATTCAATTTCGTGACTAACTGCTGTGCGACTGGGCTGGGAAAAGCGTCTGACGTCATTAGCGTTTTTTCTCACTGTGGTGACTTTTGCTGGATACCCGGAGCTAAGGTTTGACTTAACCAACAGTAGTTACTATGATCTGAGCAGAAAACAGCAGTGCACAAATTAGTGCGGTATTTAAGATTCCGGGTAAGCTGTTTTCATTAATTTAAACTGTTGTTAGCACTCATTTGCTGGTTGCCAAGCAATATAGAAAAATGGACTAATAAAAAAATGCAGCAAACTGCAAAAAACGCTCTGTCTGATCGGGCACCAAAATGGCAGTGCGGTGCGCCTTGAGTTTTTCACCTGTCTGATCAGAGCCTAAGACTGAAAACCAGGATACTAGTGTGCCTTAAACACACTCCGGGTTCACTTTGGAATTAAACTTTTTGAAAATAATCAGATCAATAAATAACTCGGGGGAGGGAAGTGGGGGGGTTAACAATACAAGTATTTCAAAACAATCACAAGTATACGGACCAGTAAACCACATTGAAGAAGAGAAAGGTGAAAGGGAAGAGGGCTCGAGCGTACAGGTCGACCCTTTTGGCAGCAGAGGGGATGACTGGTTTCGGAGGAGGAGGTCTCTTGTTGTGCTTGGCCAGGGCTTTGCCGTGAGCGCTTGCGATGTCGATGGGCTTCCCGTAGCAGTCAAAGTTTGACAGCTCAAAGTCCCGCGGGAGCGAGCCCACGATGCTGAAGTCGTTGGTCCGCAGGTCTGATTTGGAGGTGCACACCTTCTTACAGCGAGTCTCCGCCACCTGGGTACAGGAGAACAACACGAGGGAATACAGAATCGATTGTTAAATTATGCAGCATTTCAGCTGAAACATCGGCCTATACTGTAGAAACCAAGATAAGATTGGACTAATAGTCTGAAAGCGCTGCTGGCAGCCCCCGAGGCAGTGTAACCAGACCAAAGTGGTTTAAAACTGACTGACTGAGCAGCAGACTGGGATTACTGTGCATAGAGCCATGCACGCTGACATGGATTATTCCATCCTGCAGAATGAAATAGTATGAAATACAGCGGTCCTAAACTTTATACTAACTGTTACTCCAGTTAAGACTCATTCTGTCTTCTCTTCTTTTCTACAGAACTATGTAGGACTACAATAAGAATGAAATACAGCAAAAAAAATCAATAAGTGTTTATCCCACCACATCCACATTCACGCCTGCACCTCATTCCCTCATTCCCTCATTATTCACCCAGTATATATACCGGCTCTTTTTTCCCTCAGTCTTTGACAGATCGTCTATAGCCTTAACATTCTAGCCCTTGTCCTAGTTATCTGCCTTACTGTTTGATTTTGTTTGCCTTCGCTTATTCACTACCTGTTACCAACCTTTGCTCCAAAACCTGACACCAACACAACTTTTTAATTTCACCTGATCTGTGTCTGACTTCTGCTTCTGAGTCAATGCTGTCGTAATGCCATCAACACTTAATCAAACATTTCAACCACAAGGTTTCCATCAGGGCATCATGACTGTGCACATTTCAATCCATGCATTCCTAATTATTCTTTCTGTCTACAAACATAACATGACAAAAGAAATCTATAACTCAGCAGAAGCTCGAAAAAAAACGACACCATCATGCATCTCAGAATAGAACAGAAAATTGGGCATTGATTTCAGGAATTCACATCACATCCACTCCATTTTGTCCCCTCTCTCTACCTCTCTGTGTCCCCCACTGGTATATTTGTGTATGTACCGGATTCAGATATGTATAGATACATGGATACATGTGCCACCACAACAGATGGCACAGACGGCTACTGCTGACCGAGCCCTTTTCGACCCACAGTCATCTCACAGTCTATTTAAGTCTATCTGCTTATTTACTATTAAAGGTGCATTTTGAAATGTATGGCCACATGCTCCAAAGAAATAGGGGGGCAGCATTTCACCTCTATACCGGATCCATACAATCTAAATTTTTTTAAATATAAAAAAAAAGCCAACAGCTAACAGCAGGGCAAGAATGTGACCAAACTGCTGAGACTCTGAGAGCCGGTCAAAACAACACTGTTATCTTATAATCTTCACATGTGGTGTCGGCCTATATTGTGTTTACTGTGGCACCGACCGTGTGTCGCTGTACGGTGTACGTTTTGATAGTTTTTTTAGTGGCAGAAATGACGAAAAAGACAGAGCTATAGTAGCACAAATTCAGCCAGCACAATCCCCAGTACCGAGGGTCTGATTCTGATCCCGGGGGATGACTTTGGATTCAGCTATTGGCGCATTTACAACTTTTACGATCTAATGATTTAATTAAGGTCTATTCATGTGTTCACACTGTGAAGTTGATTCACCTAAAATAAATTATCCATAGTGTTAAAAACGTCTCTTTGCCAATGTAAATCTATGGGAAAAGTATTTTCGGGCCCAGTGGCATCACGTGACGAACACGGAAGTTGTAATGTTGTTTGGCCACTACGAAAATTTGCTTCAAAGGCCGGCACTCTTCCTTGGGGCTTGACTGTGACTCCCGTTGCTGGGGTATGTGCTGGCTGAATGCTAGTTGCTACAGCTAACCACTAACTGAGGCTTTTCCCCCGGAGCTTCCGTCCACCCTCCTCCTGGCGAAGTGGTGTCCTGGTGGCGGCGAGGACAAAGCGAAAATAGCAGTCGTTTTCTCGTTTCTGCCACTTTGGATTTAATCCAATAAACAAACTATCAAAACGTACACGGACTCTGTACCTACAATGTGGCAAGCCCTTGGGGCAGCTCTGAATGTGGATCAAACTGCACAAATCATCAAACTGACTCTACAACTCAACAATCATATGGACAAACACAACTGAATGCTCCACTTTCTTCGACTACTGTTGACATAAAAAAAAAATGTGTACAGTAGCAATGATGTCTCTGAGATGTCACATCCTCTCACCAGGTAGGTTTCATCTGAACATGAGTAACATTTAAATGAGGCTGTTCAGGATTGTTGGACTCAATTGAAAACAGACTACCCTTTGAAAACCCAGTAAAGGAGCTGTTTGATCCTGAAGCTTGGACAGAACTCCTGCTGATAAATCAAAACTTATTGTTATTTTAAGAGAAAAAAAACAAAGAAGTTTGGTGCCAAAATTAGATTTACTTTGTGCTCTCCAATGTTGCCTAATATGGTTTCTGTCTCATCTGTAACTCCTCTACACCCGCCATGTGCTATCACAGCGGACAAACAGGGCTCATAAGAACTATCAGCAAAAGGATGTAGTTTATTGTCCTCCAAAAAAAATCCCTTTCATCAACTTCCCTGAAGGCCTGCGGGGTGAACAGGATCTAATCACACTATGGATGCTTACTCACTGAAGTCATTAAGCTCATTAGAGCTTCATTATTTTGATTTGGTTTTGACAAGAAAACCCATTAAACCTCAATGGAATAATGTAATCCTCTCAAACCAAATGTGGTCCGGACTAGCACAGACTCGGAGGTAAATTAATTTCAATTAGGCGTACAATTTGAAAGACCCATACAACATACCACATGTGCATGTGAGTGTCAGACTTGAGTCCTGACTGATCTGTGTGCACAAGTGTGTTAGAGACAATGCCAATTTTGAATGATTTATTTTCCGTGTTTTGCATTTAGATTAGATCTCTCTGCCTCACTGGTGCAAACCTGCCTGAGGATGTTTGATGTGGATTATGCATTTGATCATTGTACTGTGTGTTGCTGTAGGTGGGAGGTTACTTGGAATCATATGCATAAACACAGACACATACAAACACACGCTTACACAAAGCAACTAAACAGCACCATCACTGAAATGTTTCAGTGATTATCTACAGCATCAGTACCCAAGGGGACATTATCTGTACTTATGGATTTGAACGTAATACATTCCATATTTAAATCATATGCATATATAGGAGCAGTTTGCACTGTAACCGCTGTAAAGGTGCAAACAACATTCAGGATGACTTTTGATAAAGAAGAAAAATTCTAAAATATTATTTTTTCTTTTACTCTTTTTTTAGCAATAACCTAATTTTAGATAGTGACAGTGTGGATTAGAGCTGTAACGATTAGTCGACTAATCGATCGTCAAAAAAACAATCGCCAACTATTTTGATAATCGATTAATCTTGAAGGTAATTTTCAAATAAAAATGCCAGAAAATGCTGTTTTCAGCCTCTCAAGTATGGATATTTCCTGCTTTTCTCTGTTCTAGATCATATTAAATTGAATATCTTTGGGTTTTGGACAAACACAATAAAACATTTAAAGACATCACCTTGGACTTTGAGAAACTGGGATGGACCTTTTTCACTATTTTCTGACATTTTATCGACCAAATCATTAATTTAGAAAATATTCGTCAGATTCATCAACAATCAAGATAATGGTTAGTTGCAGCCGTAGTGTGGAGATAGACAGGAAACAAGGGAAGCTCATGAGGGGTTTGATATGCAATAAAGGTCTCCGGTCAGAATCGAACCAGGGATGTTGCACGTATATTGTATGCCTCTTAACCAATAGACAAAAAGGAAACCCCCCAAAAACTAAAAAGCGTTGATGATCATGAGGCAAGATCTCAATTGCACTTTTTGTCTCAATGGATGTTCGATATACCACTGGAAAGAGTATCAGCTGATTTCAGCTATATAAGTATTATTCAATATACTGTAACTCTTGTAATCCCCGAATGGTGGCAAACACACACAAACACACACACACAAGCACAGTCAAGTTATCAAACGAGATCCACTGACGTGCAAGGTGCTGACATGCAGCGGCGTCCCTCCGGTCCCGTTGACCGTGTTGTTCTTGGCAGTGGGGCTCTTTCCCATAGCCTTCTCCTTGGCTGCAATCTTGGCCTTCTCGGCCTCGATGCGCTTCGGGCTGTTGAGCATCACTTGAACCACGGCGTACTCCACCAGCGAGGCGAAACCAAACAGCAGGCAAGCGATGAGCCAGACGTCGATGGCCTTGACGTAGGACACTTTGGGCAGTTCCTGAGCCAGGGAGGTGCACTCAGAGGACAGAGAGAGCACCGAGAGGATGCCTACACAAAGAAGGGAGACAATTAACCTTGTCAGTCAGGAAAGTGAGAGGAAGTTGATGTAAAAAAAAAAGAAAAATTGTAACTTTTGCACCATCTATGATTAATACATCTTAAATCCTGTAATCTTTAACAACCATGGTTGTCAACATACACTGCTGACATCAGACAGTCCTTCTTGTGTAGCCTAGATGTTTGTTTCCACTGAGGAAAAACATTTTAACCACCTACTGCTGAGAGAAAAAAAAAAACTGATGCATTTCCTCTTCAAAGCACAAAATACTGAACAAATTAATCTCCCAATATGCACGGAAGCTGTAATAAAATGCTCACATCCACACAGGGTTGCTGAGAACATGACTGCAATTAGAGATTCATGACCGTTCCTTTACCTCCTTTATTAGGACGTCTCCGAGAGCTCAGACAGCCTCTAATAGCAGTAATTCTAAATTGTTTTTATCTCCGATAGCTAACGGGATTACAGGTTAGAGAATCCCCCCGCACAGCAGAAACGCTTTCAGGCTACAGCAGAAATAATTACAACCGCTCTCTTCGGATGGTGTTATAACCACCAAATGAATGGCTTCACACCCCTTTCCCTTCCTGTGATGATTCTTTAGAGAGATAATAAATACAATGGAATGACCGATGGGTTTTGCTTCCAGTCCTCATTATGGTCAAGGGAAAGTTCCTACAGGGTTCAGGATTTGTAATCAAACTGCTCCTTCCTCACTGGAACAAAGTGCTAAAGTGGGCACTGTCATCCAGGAAGCCCACCTATTATCCATGAAGAGAGAAAAACATGGATGATGGCGATACTGAAATAGCTTTGTTTGCCTTGTTCCCCAATGACACACTCAGCTACGTGTACAGAATAAACCTGGACTTCGCATCAGACAGAAAAACTCGAAAAACATATTTCTGTAATGCAATGGTAAACCCATTAGCTCGCACCACCTTCTGTGGAAAGAAAACACACTGTGTATACACGGAAAAAAATGCACAAAAACACAGATACACATGTACATGCACACACACACACACATAAAGGCTAACACACACACACACACACACAGAGGAGCAATAAATGAGCGTAGTCCCACACCTAAACGTCAACTGACCTGGACTGATCCCATTTAGAGAGAAGTCAGAGGAGGCTTCCATGAGGAGTTGGAGTGATGATGGGATGGAAGTGGTGATAAACAACTGGAGGGAGGATGGAGAAAAGGAGGCAGTGGATAACTAGAGTGGGATAACAATGGATTATCTTATCCGTGCAGCCCTGTACACACAGAGGTGCCCGTGTGATACTGTATGTGGGTGACACTGACATATTACACACAGGTTCAGTTATGGAGGAGGGAAAAGTAAGAAGTGAAGAAGTGGAATGGACACTTTTCCAGCAAACAGAAGCTTACTCTACCATAATCTACATAATAATAATCTACCATGTGCAGTGTTGGCCTGCATGTATGGGAAATATAGTAATATGTATGAAATACAGACAAATATATTAAGACATAATATCATAATGTAATACTTTGTTTGGTGACTTATAACCATAGACTGTATATACGAAGTGGACGTAGTCACCGTGACGTTACTCTGGTTTGTGGACTGACGTTTTGAAGCCTTAAATTCGGCATTTTGGCCGTCGCCATGTTGTGTTTTTGCAACCAGAAGTGACACGAGAGGGTGGAGCTAAGTACAACTGAATGTTGAATAAGGCATTTTTAGGTGACCAAAAAGGTTATAATTAGCTTTCATGAACTGAACATACACTGTGAAAGGGTGAAAGTTGTAAGACGAAAACACGGACAACTCCAAGACCGGACAACGCCGTGGTAGTGACCTGTCAATCACAAGGTAGCCACACTCTAAAGCATACCCTGTTTTATGGTCTATTTGACTCTAAATGGGGCCATAATTTCCTCTATACAATCAGACTTATTTTTGCAACCAGAGGAGTCGCCCCCTGCTGGCTGTTAGAAATAATGCAGGTTTAAGGCACTTCAGCATTTGCTTCACTTTTCAGAACCGGGGGTAGCCCCACTGCTTATAACAAATGGAAATATTTTGGGCTGCAGTAAATGGTGAACAATGAAGATGTGATGAGAAGAGTATTATTTAATAAGGTGAGGTCATCACTTTCATATCAGTCTTGACCAAAAAAAGTGTATGAACCTAGTTTTAGAGTTTCTGCCCCTCTTTCATCATGCAAGTGAAACTAGGTCTGTGCCAACAACCAACACTGTGAGCAAGACGGATGCTAGGGATAGCTCATCTGTGATTTATTCAGTGCGTAAACAAAAACACAACAATAATTGAGCACTAGCAGTACTGAACCCTTCTTGCATTCCCTCAGGGGGTCAGGCTAACAGTCTAGTAATCTAGCTGGACCTTATTCAGGTTGAACAAATTGGGTGCTCCTCCGGTTTGGAAAAAAAGCAATACTGGTCCTCATGTGCCTCAGCATACCCCTTCATTAGTTTGGGTTAATAGGGATCAGGTGCACCTCGTCGGCCAGCTGAGAGTGTCCTGGTTCTCTCTGTCTCCTGAAAAACTCTTGTTTGCCTACACTGATTAACATAAAGATATACCAGTAAAACACAACTGCATGTACTTGTTTCTTAGGCAAAGCCTTTTACCTGCATATTTTAAACTTGAGTTGAATGGCGTGGCCAAAATTTGTTGTTACATTTTGGCAGTGAAAATCTGTGTATGTGGCTAAACAGATATCACATCACAGTTCAACAGGGAGAGTGGCTGGCTAGAAAACTGATTCCAGTGGGTTGATATTATATGTTCCAGGCATTTAGATAATTTGATGTGCGCAGACAATCAATCCTATTTGCTTTGGGTTCTTTCCAATAACTAAAAACTTCTAATTTTACAGCAAAAAGGGAAGTTATTGCTCTTAAATGGGCTCAAATCCCCACGTACTAAGACTTACACTAGATAAGCACTAACTTACCTAAAGCACCACTGTGGTGGGTCCCATCTGTCAATTTCAGCTATAGTCAGTGATTTATGACATATAGAACAACACTGGACATGGCACCATGCTTGATAGATAAAGTCCTTCATGGTGTCAAAGTGATTGATGTTGTCATGCTGGAGATGATTGGGGCCATAATGTCAGTGATCCTTAAAAGACATATAAATCCTACAGAGGGAGTTTTATTTGATCAACTACAATCTTTCCCACATTTCCACACCTCATTACCTCCCTCCACTCCTCTTTTTGATCTAACGTCCAAACATGCACTCGACCCCAGTTGAACAGCACAAGGAATATTTACACATTGTGTGTACTGGTAAATGTCAGCATAAGGTGGTGGAATTGATCAAATAATCCGTACCCAAAGGCACCCTGGCTGCACTCGCATCAGGGTTGATCCAGAAGGACAGCCAGGAGAGGACCACGATGAGCAGTGTGGGGGCGTAAACACCCATCATGTAGAAGCCGACCTGTCGCCTCAGGGTGAAGATAACCTCCACACAAGTGTAGTACCCTGCATGAGGAAGGAGATTATGGTAAAATATGATTTAGATAAGTGAGAAACACAGCTTGACTTGAAATTTAAAAATGAGAAGCTTGCACAGTTACACATGTTGGATACTGGCATCATACAAAAGGTAATTGTGTTCCAACAAGATAAAAAACACACAGCACACGCTGGTCTTATACACTGTTAGCTATACCTGCAAAAAGTAGTGCACTGTAATTTGTATATATCCCACAAAATCAATTTGCGTGTAAATCACGTAATCGTGAACCAGGAAATATAAAGAGCTGTGAACACCGCGTAGGGAGGAGGTCGGGGTGGATGGCTGGGTCAAAAAATACCGGACTTTTGCGAAGGAGACCGGCGTTCGTGTACCGTCTTAAACCACAATTCAACGTTGATTTATTTGCCAGTTCCGGAGTTATTTTTAAGCCAAACCACAAACTTTTTCGGAAGCTTAAGTAAGTAGTTTTGTCGCCTAATCCTAACCAAGTCAATCTTTTTCTAAGCCTAACTAAGTAGTTTTCTTTTCTACACCTAAGAAAGTTGTTTCTTGTGAAAATAAGTGTTTATTTTGAAAAGACTGTATGCATGTAACGATTGGAAATTGACGCAAGTTGCTGGATATTTGTAGGAAAATGAATGAAAAATGAAAAACTTTTTTCGTAAGATATCACCATTGTATGAGAAAAAGTAGCACATTGTAAAGCTCCTATAAAATGCTGAATTCATTGTTTTTACTGTTAATATAGTGGATTTTGTAGTTCTTTTCACAAAGTTTCCCAATATCATTTGGGTATTAGAAGGTGGCTGATGTGAACATTTTTTCCGACTCAGCTGCTCGTAATCATGGTCTGAACAATGTGACATGAACACAGCATCAGACCACCTTTGTCAATTCAAAGTTGCTGGCCAATTATGACTTATATCAGTTTAGAAATGTGAACTTCTTTACTCTGAATTGAAATGGAGCAGGTGAGAGAAATGGCCCTCTACTGACTTGGTCTATTAAATCCGTATTAGGCATTTAGAGGGAAAGGTAGCAGCCAGGTTAAGTCCTGTATCTGATCTGCCTCCTTTTGCTCCGGCACAAAGCAAAGCACAGCCGTGAGCACCATTAGTAACAGAGAAAAACCAAAGAGGAGGAAAAGAAAAAGGTCAATTGGCATCATCATTGGCAACATCATTCCAGCTAACTTTGTTAAAGCTGAGACCTGTTTGAGCACTCAGGGCAGCACCCCAAAAAAGCACTGCTTCCAATTCATAATATGCCTATTATGTAGGAGACCTAGATCTGTCCTCTGCCAGTTCCTATTTTTAGTGGATAGAAACATGTTCCTGTTTTCAGAAGATTAGCGTTCTTTGCAGTGCAGCATAAATTTCCATTCATAAATGATCAATTCTAACCGATCCGTCTCTACTGGGAATGTGGTCTTCATTGGTCGGGTATGGAATAGGCATCAATACACTTCAGACCTCCTACAGCAGCGTTGTGTTTCTGCTCTTTGAGGCTGGTTGGTGGGTCCAATGGGATGCTAGAGTGGATGGGCTGAAGTAATATTTAACTAGCCCGGGGATCTCTGGGTGAGCTTTATACAACATATAAGGGCTGCCTGTGTCGCAGAGCAGGCTCGAACCAGTCGCACACAGAGGTGATCTTTGTGTCTGGCCAGGTTGCTATGACAACCCGTTAAAAGGCTGACTCATTGCCAGCAGTGTGCCTCCCAAGTGCGAGAGCACTGAGGTCATACAAGCTCTGTTGGCTGATAGAGATTTTTCCATTTCATTGCGAATGTCGTTTTGTGCTCACATTGGTCTGAATATATGCATGGCACGGTACCAGGAGCCTTTTTAGTATTTTTTCTTTTATTTTATTATATGAATATTTTTTAGCCCTGCCAGCATCCTAGGAAAAAGGCCAGAGTGACATGTTGAACATGAGTTCATCGTAGCTACCTCCACCCAACTTCTTGGAAATATCTACGTATGTAGACACACGACATTTCGTGAAATTGTACAATGCAAATCAAATTTTTCATGCAAAGCGTGACTGCTGCTTACTGACAATCCAAGACACACTAAAGAAGTAAGCAAAGGGTTGAGATATAAAATACAATATATAAATATATTTAACTTCTACTATTCTGCTGATTGACAAGAAAACGTAGTAATGTGCCAAGACAAAAACTGCTGGCAAATAAACGTGAATGTAGGCAATGAATGATTTAAAACGTAAAAAATCATGTGAGCGGAGTGGAGCGTTGAGAACCCACTAAATAATCCTAATACTAACTTGATACAACTCTGGTAAGGAGCTGTCTCAAAGCAAACACTTGGACTTGTCAGAGAAGAGTAACTCATGACATTATCAATTACTTCTTTCATTCAGTTCATTCAGAGCCAGGGCTGTGCATGCTGGCTGACTGGCATACCTCAATAGGATAAACACATAATCAATGATCAGTGACACCTGTGGTTGTTTGCACATAGGAGAAGTTTGCTTTCATGGCTTTCTGACAGAAATCTTCTTAGATTTAGGGAACAAAACTACTAGGTTTATGAATAGAACATGGTTTGGTTTAAAATAAACCCTGCTGAAAGTTTTAATATCTTTTAATTTAAGTATTTTAATGTGTTTCACTCTTTGATTTTAGTTGACTGTATGATCACACAACAGTGAATACACATCTTTGCTCTCTACTATAAAATACTGAATCTCCACACAGCGAAATAATCCACAGTTCATCTTCTATTGTTTGTTATTGAGGTGTTAAAATTGAATTTCCTTGAACAAACATAAGCAGGACAATTGGGGTGTTATAATCTTCTGGCTTTTACCAGAAATAAATAAAGAAGTCACACAGCATCACCTTTAGTTCGATAAGAGCATGCAATTGAAGCTTGCTCGCTGCTGCTCATGATCTGATCTGCTACGATTTCATCTTTCAATCAACAGCATGGAAGTAATCCAGCCTGATCTCACAAAAATACGTGAAATGACCACAAGCACTTAACAGCGTATTACTTTGGCATGTAATGTGTTGAAACATACGTGCCGGCACTACGGAAACAATGCCAATGGAACGTCAATTAGGATCCTTTGTTGTGGTGGATACACAAATTCCCAGATTCAACAGAAATATTTTTATTTTAATATTTTAATCAAACTTGGGACTTTCACCAAGGAGACTAGTGTTTGTGTGAAACCAAAAGTCAAAGTTGACTTTTTTAAAATTACATAGGTTATTTAAACCCAAATCATGATCATTTTGAAGTAGTATTTCTGCCTAAACCTAAATTGTTTACGTGGTGGCGGCATGCAATTTTAACACATTACGTGCCACCACCACGTAATGCACTGTTAAGAGGTCGTGGTCATTTCATATATTTCTGTGAGATCACATTGAACTAATCTTACCTTTACAAAAACACCCATCAACTTCTCCTGATTTCTTTGACTAGGAACCTATAACACAGCTTGTATGATGGCTACAGCCAGAAGGATAACAGCCACAACTTAAAGACAATGCCCAACTAATAACTACCAACTACCTTTTTGAGATGTCATGACTTTGAGTCATGAAATACAAAATTAATTTGGACAGGGGTGAGTTAATAATAATCAGGGCAAGCAACCCTGTCGCCAGAATACAACATTGGCATTGTACGTTTCTGCAAACCACAATTACGTTGAATCTCAACGTTTCTGAATCAAAAACACGTTTCATATCAACATTTCTACATACATGTATATCAACGTTCTAGTGTTTTAACTGCTCATGGTGCTTTTGGTATTTTGAAAGTGCATTCTCAATTACGTTTAAGTTTAAGCAACAGAACTGCTTGGTTAGGTTTAGTAAATGATAATTTTTTGGGTTAAATAAGTACGTTATTTTCTGTCACCAGTCTCCTGTGTAAAAGTCCTGCATTGTACCTAACCATCCACCTTGTCGTCTTCCCTATGTAGACTTTGATTAGAAAGGTAGTTGTGATACGTCAAAACAAACGTAATCCAGGAGAAAATATATTCCCTCGAAACATAATTGGCAATGCAATTTTGTTATATAGGAACATCATTTTTAGGAGACCAGGCTGGGGCAAGCACCAGGCACATGAACATACTTTTGGGGTCCAAATTTAACAAGGACCATATAGCTTTGAGCCTATCCAGAAAAAAAGATTTTAAATTCGGAGAGAATAATTAATGGATGGATGAAACGAACAGCACTGAAGTCAAAACCTTGTTTAGCTTAAAAACTTTGTACTTGATGGAAATGCTGCAAAAAGTAAGTTTAATGGTTCAAAATAGTTCACTTTGCTGTATTTGTCAGTAGTGACAAATTCAAAAGGCAGAACTACTTATGGCTAGTACTGGCTAAAAGGAGTATTTTAAATGATTGAATATGTACTTTCCTTATAAATAAATATAATTGGATTGATGACAATGGCAGTACCTGTTCCCGAATAGAATTTGGTGCAGTTCCCATAATCAATATCTTCTTGTCTGATATCAAACTGTGGCAGAGCGATGGCGTCCATTTGCACCGGGTCTCCTGTCTGCCAGAAGAACTGCAGGTCGTCTGTGGTGTAGCCAACTGGACGAAAGAGGTACAAAGGCACACACAAAGTGAATACATATACAAATGTTGAAACCACACTAGTGGTTGCATACATGCATACATATTCAGTACCGTATATGCCCACAATATATGCTTACATGTTGAGCACACTCAGAAACAGCAATATACAATCAGAGTACAAAAATATAATATAAATGCACAGAGACTGGCAGCAAACTACATGTCTCAGCAGTAGGTTAGCCATTAGAGGGAAATGGCTTGAAATTATTTTGCTTATTCAAGTCTAAACTGCTTTGTAAACAAGATGCAATAACCACAGTCAAGCTCAATTAGCTGTGAGACTTTCACAACAACCTTAAAATATGATGATTTATTCCACTTCTCTAAATGTTCGCCACTGAAATTGGCTTCTAAATATATGCAAAAAGCTTTCATTTACCCTAAAACAACTATTTTATAAAAACAACAAATATATTCCCAACTCATAAATACTGTATCTCCCAAATACCAACAAGCAGATGTGTTGAAGTCCAACCAAAATCACATTTACTGAGCAGATATGTGGTTTGTGATTGGTGGTTTAAAGGTGATATTAGACTCACAGCTTTCAAGTTGCATTTTGCACCTCTGTGTGTCCATAGGGAACAATGTGAGATCCAGCGGACAGGAAAGGGTGACGGACAACCTGGAGGAGGATGAAGACAATTCTGTTTTCAGTTTTTCATTATGTTGGGCTTTTGTTACCCTCTTACATCCACTTACACTAACACAAAAGCCTTGTTTGCATGACATTACATTTAGATCTCATAGGATTTAAAGGTTTACCCTTATTGTGCATTTGCATGGGACAAACAAAATACATTACACTCACATTACAGACAAGTATTATCTCTGGAGACGACTGAAACCAAACAGCAGAGTTTAGCTTTCGCCCAAATTAGTTTACATTGAGCCCCTTTGGAAAATAAAAATGTTTTTTTTCCCAAATGCTATGCATGTCAACAGTCTCATTATCTTTTTGAAATTTTGCTCTCGCAGCCCGCAGCTTCAATGATTATTGACCCAGAAAGAAATTAAATGAAGAAAACACGGGGAATCCTTTCAAATAAGGCAAACAAGCCTTGCCTAACTGATTGAGATGCACACAGGACTCAAATAATCATTGGGGATTTGCAGGGCATTGTGAAGACAAATGATCAATTATTACATGATCACATTATAGGTCTCCAGGTAATAGTCGTATGCAACAAGGCCTTAAATCATATGAAGTATTTGTTACGTCTTGTGCACACACATATTTACAGCTACATCATTAGGCATGCTTTGCACTGAGCCTGATGAGGCCATTGAATTGCCATTTTGTTTCACTGGCACTTCATTCATTCCGCCTGACATCACATTCATGTTGGCCAATTTTTTGTTTGTTTGGGAGGGGGTGTTATTTTGTTTTGTCCTAACCAATCAGTAGCGTGTGGCGTATCCAACATCGTTTTCAGTTGACATGGATCGGTAGTGGCTAGTTAACTGAAAGGGTTATATTTTTCAACCTGGACCCTATTTCCATGTAACAATGTAACGTAATTGTCATGCTGTTTAATCAGCATGTTGATATGCCGCACGCCTGTCAGGTGGATGGATCATCTTGGAATCTAAGAGAAGTGCTCACTAACACAGATATAAACAAATTTGTGATCTAAATTTGACAGAAATAAGCGCCGTTCCGGGTCATTCCGGCCAATTGGCCAACACAGTGGAAAAAATATAAGATCCATTACCTCATACTGATGAGGACATCTCCGTTACGGAAAATGAAGAGCAGAATGTTTTCCTGGGTGACGTCGTGAAAGTTGGCGCTCTTCTCGTTAGCGAAGAACAGGTCGGGTTTCCAGAGACACTTGAACATCTTTGGATCGACGGTGAGAGAGTCGGACTTGAAGTCCTGCGGTAGCTTAAGCCGGGGGTCGTTCCAGCGCTGCCGCAGGAAGATGTTGACTCTGTAATCCTGTTAGGTGCAAGAGAAAAACACTGACACGGTTAATGTCTGTATCGTGTTAGTAATATTGGACAGAAGTTGGCTGCTTTTAAAGGGATTAAAGACCTCTCTCGGTTAATGCTTATTTTCTATTCACAGTTTTACATGGAGCTTTAAAAAAGGAAGGTGCCCAGATGGACGTTTTAATTTTCATGACCTTTGAGCTCCATTAGAGATCCTTCTCCATAACACTGCGAGACTAAAACATTGTAGATAATTCTCTGATACCAATGATTTGATGTGCAGTTAAAGAATGAGGAAAAAGGTGGACATTTTCCTGTTAGTACCTTTCCTATACTGCCTTTTAAGACATTTGTAACATGTTTAGGATACACCAGTTCCACCTTATTGACAGGTTCTTTTGACAACCAGTATTTTCTCACAGCAAACATCTCAACAATAGCTTCAAAGTGCCAAGTGACATTTTACAGCTGCAGTGAAAACACTCGAGACATTTTCTAACATACATAGAACACAGTCCACGGGTCAAATGTTATCAATACAGCAGCATGTGATACAGCAAAAGGCCTCATTAGAGAGCGTATTAGTGAAACTTCCACATTCTTGCTGGTGGGAAAGTATCACTCAGTGAGGCTGTGGGACGTTTGTTTTTTGTGCCTGCTTTGATGGCGTGCCTCAAGCTGTTCTGGGACCAGGTGCTAGGGAGGACTGTTAATGCTGAGTGTGAAGACGGATGGCATGTCAAATGAAGCCGCCAAAATACCAGCTGTATGAGAGTGTGGGTGTGCGTGTGTTCCTGAAATTAACTTCCACCTTCCATCCTTTCATTGTTCCCATTTTTTTTTAGAATATTGGTTGCCTCTTTTTAATTTTTTTGATGCAGCATCTTATGCAGAGTCTGCTAAACGCCAACATTCATCACTGCTTTATGCTCTGCACTCAGGGGTGTTCAAATGAAAAATGGTGCAATTTTTCTCATATAATGAGAACACAGTGGGTAGTAGGCGTTCATGAAATTTAGCAGCGGGGCCCATAATGGACTATGATAACATTCACATGTGAATTGTTGACAACCCAAAGAATTTCCCCAGGATGAAATAAGAAAAATAGGGACCTGTTAAACTACTGCAATAAGGTGTTGTTTTTCCTTTAGCAAATTATTCTAGAGACAAATTCAAGTCAGTGAGTGTAAAGAAATCCATCCCTTTGAACCACACATGTATTAACATTGGATTAGGCGTTCAAACATGGTTATGCATTAATTTCAATGACATCTGCTCATCCAGCTGGCCCAGGTAAATGACACAAAAATATATATTAATACAGCTATTGCTGGTCTTAAAAAAAACCTAATGGTTGAAATGTTACCTGCTTGTAAGTAGTTCTAGAAAGTCTGATGCTGTGGTTTTCCTCTCAGCCCGTTCTCATTCACAGGGCGTTAAAAACAGAGGATTTGTCACGGACGTCGGCGTTCGATACCGCCACACACGGCGCCCTTTAGCGCCAGTATGAAACGCACCAAGCTTTCCATTAACTACAATGTAAACCAATCCACGGCAAAAGTAAACGCTCCGAGAAAGTGTGCCGGGAGTTTGGTGACGTAGTTTAATGAGTGAAAAGACACACACCGGGCGGGATTACGATACAATGAACGAAAGATAAGATGTATGATTGATCCATGTAAATTGTTGTGATACATGCTGATGCACAATGTCTATGAGGAGACAAGAAAACCAAAGGAATCTCTGTTGTATATGCATTATAAATAGGCAACTCGGCTAACACCGTTTTATACACATGGGTCTTAGGATGGTTTATAAATTCAGCTGTAACCCAGAATGTGCTATATTGTCCTGCCAGTAAACATTCTTAGGAGAAAGGAGCAATGGCCAAATTGTTGATGTCTCATTTTGGAAAGCCAGCCGTCATTTCTATACAACCTAGTCCTCAAGCGACAGCACAGATAGCTTCTGCTGGCTCTTTTCTGTCTGACAGAGATGCAGGCCAATTCCCACACCTTAGCCTTTCTGAGAACCAGACAAGGAAATATATCTTCCCCTCTGGCTCACTATCAAGCTGCCTGTTACTGCATTCAACTCCAGAGAGATTTAACACAACAGCTCGCTGTAATCAACGAGGAAAACTCAAGCTGAGAAGCACTTAAACAAAACACACAGTCACAATTTATTTCACCTGACATCAGATTAAAGCATAAAGCGAAAATAGATATGTTAAGTAGAGTGGACGCGAGGTTGCGTTTGGCCTAGGGAGGTGTAAATGATGAGAGAAGGTTTCCCTGAGATCAGCTACCGCACCAAGTGATAAATTGAGGGGGAGAGAGGTGACCAGCTGTCTCTTCTTCTTCCTCCTCCTGGATTCGTTTTGAACCTTCCTCACTTCCATTTTCTTTCTGTCTGTCATTGGGCATCCAGGGGAAAGAGGGAAGATGGATCTGCCATCTGGGAGTCCCTCACTTTTCTTTCTCTGTCTCAGTCTTCTTGGCTCTTACTTGTTCCTTCTAGATCGTATCTCTTTCCTGCTCAATTTCCTCATTCTCTCAATTTCCTTCTTTTTCATCTTTGGTCTGGTACTGTCTTCCTCTTCACTTTACTTCTATATTCCCTTTGCCCTTCTTTATGACACTGTCTTCTTCTTCAGCTTCTTCCATCTTCATTGTTCCCGTCTCTTCATCTTCCTCCTTGCTCTTTCTTCCTTCTTTCTCATCATTCTCCTTGATTTCTTCTTTTTCTCTTCCCTCTTTTTTCTTTCCTTTCCCTTTCTGTTCTTCCACCATCTGTGCACCCTCACCATACTTTGGAGTGTTAAGGATTTCCCATGTTCAGCATTGGTCTGTAATTGGTGCTGGTGTGAAACTCCCCACTGGAAGATTTTACAAGCGGACACACTCTACTGATCTGCAGCCAAAAGAAATACTTCCAGAGTACATTTTCATGCAGCTCTAATTCCAGTACAGTATATACGATCCAAGGGTTTGTTCAGGGTGTCATGAAATGAAGTAGGAGAACACTCATCACTGCTTTGGACTGCAACTCAACAGGGCACTGGGAGCAAAGGTCTAAAATCTCTATCTGCTCCTGTGATGTTGGCAGTATTATTCCATACCTAAAATCGGATTGTTCATACAAGAACAATAGCATGATTGTGAGCAAAAAGGCACTGAATTGTACCTCGGCTGCCACACAGTACACAGGTCTGCGGGCTAAACTTGTCAAAAATGCTGAGTCTTTTAGGCTTGTATGCTAAGCTATGACTTTATGTTTTGTTTGAGGAGCATGCAAATTGTGTTTGCTCCCCATCACAACTTGTAGTCCTCTCTATCTGGCATGAATGCCACTGACCAAACAGTGCCAGTATATCCACATTGTGGATGAATTGGAATTTTGCGAGCAGCGCTGAATTTGACAGCAGTTTGACAGCAGTTTGACAGCTTTTTGCGAACAAATCACATCATGTCTTCATTTCAGTTGTTAGTTCAGTTGTTTTTGTTGAAAAAAAATACTTCAAGTTTATTATTTGTTATGTGAAAGATCCTATTCCCAGTCCCTTCGCGTTCTCAGGAAGGTGTTGTGTGAAACACGGAGAAAGTGAACCCTGAACACACAATGAGATAAACAATGGAACAAAGTTCCCTTTTGTGAACTAACAAACACAGGGTTTTCATCCAGGAGACCACTGTTTGTGTCTTGTGCTTTAAGTTTCACTTTCACATTACAATCAGCTGTTCGTTCGTGTTCACAACATTCAGTTTAATTTTCATTTTATAAACAGTAATTTTAAGCCCAACCATGTAGTTTTTTCCTAAATCTGACTAAGTGGGTTTGTTGCCTAATCCTAAAGTGAAGCCAAGGGTAGCTAAGTGGTTTTGATGCCAAAAATAAAGTGACGACATATGAGGCGTGACAAAGAGGCAGTATATGAGTTGGGATGAGAATGTGTTGGATAAAATTACGTGTCTGGACCACAGAAACAATGCCAAAAAAAAGTCAATTAGGATTCTTTGTCGTGGCGAACACACGTATTCTTCAGGTTCAAGGGAAATACATTTGAATCAAAATACGTGTAAGGGAGGTCGGAGTGAACGGGTGGGTTAAATATGGAACATTCACCCAGGAGACCAATGTTTGTATCCCATGTGAAACCAAAAGTCAACGTTGAGTTATTCTAAATTATAAAGGCTACGTAGGAAGTTACGTTACAACCGTAGTTCTATGAACCCAAACCATGATCTTTTCTTTCCTAAACCTAACCAAGCAGTTTCGTTAAATTGTTTCTGGGGTGGCAGCCCGGCTGCCAAAACAAAGAACAGAGAATCTCGGATTACAACACATACAGAGGGAGTGATCGACTTCACTCTCTGCTCAGGCTGCCATTACTCCACTATATCTTTACATAGCAAATAGTTGTTTGCTCCTATATTAATATTCAAAATTGTATATATAGTTCATTTAAGCATTTTGGTTGTATTGTGATGTTAAAATCATAGAAAAAACATAGCACTGCAATTAAAGGTACAAATCTCAAACTTCGGTGTTTCATCAGATTTGGCTGGATGATCCATCTTCTTACTTATGACCCACAAAGTTTCTGAATCAGACAACGTGTCAAAGGGTTCTTTTATTACTTTGCTACTAATTATTCTGTGATAATGTGGGTCTTCTTTTTGAATAAAACTCCTGGATTAGAGGATAGGAAGAGCACGTTCTGTGAGCACCAAGTCAAACTGTGTATTCTGTCACACTGCACTGCATTCATTTCAATTACATTGTCACATTATTGAACATATTTACTGGTAGAGACACACTTAATGTTTATTGGCTCATCCCAGCAGCTTTGAATTAAAAACACGCCGGTAAGCCGAGATCATCAGAAACCTTCAGGAATGTTCCCTTTATTGTTTCCTAAGTGATCGAGAGTCGACCCAGCGCCGTCCTTGAGTTTAATCTGTTCACTCGCATTCAGACTGCACTTCTTTATCAGCAATTAAGCCATCAGATAAATGATGTGTGGAAACCCCCCAGCCTTCATAATGATTTACTGCTAAATGGTCTGATAGCGTCCAGAAAACATGCTCATGCATCCCTCTTAAAACTTGAAGGATACAGCCGTTTTTCAGCTCTGATCCACTGCATCTGATTGGCACAAGTATTGATTACCAATGCTGTCACGCTGATTGAAGGGAATTCTTACCATGGTCGTTTCTTGGATGGAGCCAAAACTGTTGATGAAAATGTTCACTCTGTCTTCCACAGGAATTCCTGGATGTAGAGAGAGGAAAGAAGAGTTTGTAGTCTGCTGTGTTTTACAGCTGCTTTGCATTGACAGCGAGGTAGTGGCACCGCTGTGCTTACAGTAAGTGTCAGTATGCTTTGAAAACTCTGCAAGTATTTATTTCTACATATTGTACCTGGTAATTCAGTTGATTGCGTTTGTTGATCAGGATTTGCGAAAGACTTCATCAACATTGCAAAGTAATAAAAATCCCCTCTCATCCCCTAACGCTGTAAATATATATACTACTGGCATCCCTCTCCACTCAGCCTCTAGCATAAACTAATAAAATCCTTGATAAACGCAGACTGCTTACAGTCCTTTGAATAAATGATGTCCTTTGAGGTGTTTACTGGAGGCTCAAGAGTTTCACAGGATGAATTCGATCACGCAATTCACAAAATGAATGTGCATAATATGGAGGCGGCATGTCACTCACAACATGCATTAATGCAACCAAGCAAACTAACATATATTCAACACACACTTCTGGTGTTAGCTTAAAATTCTCTATAGGGTCTATAAAAGCAGCTCTCCATTTTATAGGCCAGGGCAAAGGAATGCACAAGGCACAGTTTAGGATGTAATTTGGGACATTATGACATGGATGTTAATGGACGGGGAGCTTTCGGCCCACCCTGAAATCAAGAGCAGATGTTTGGCTGCTGGGCCGGTCGCAGGCAGTCAGAGAGGGGAGCTGATTCTGCTCACAATACATCAAACATTGAGTCCCACATACAGCTTCTGCTGCCAAGCGCCAGAGGATGGAAACTACCTGAAGACTGGTAAAGACCATTGGTCGGACGCAGAGGTCATCAATCACCCCTTTGTTATTTTTATGGCTGTCTCTGTGAGACTAAAGCCTGGTACCCGGTGTGACATTTACAGTACACTGTAAACACTGTAAAGATGGATACTTGGTGGACAGTAAAGAATGAAGAAACAGTGGTAGATTAGAGGCAGAGATTTGAGATAACACAATATATATATAATATACCAGCTCAGTCACACAGCAGCTTGTTAAATAGTCACGAAATTGAATGTATTGATTTGTGTACATAGATCGAATTACACATTTTTTCCACGTAATTGTGAACCGGGAAGTATAACGTGGCGAACCGTCCATCGACGCAATGGATCTGTGGTTAAAAAAAAAACAGGACTTTTGCCCAGGAGTCTACTGTTTATGTCCTGTGTGAAAGTTAAAGTTCATTTATTTGTCACGCAACTTCTGTACTTAAGTCACGGCACTTCCGGAGTTATTTTAACCCAAACCGCGATCTTTTCCTAAAGCTAACTATGTAGTTTGGTGCCTAAACCTAACCAAGTTGATCTATTCCTAAACCTAACCAAGTTGATCTGTTCCTAAACCTAACTAAGTAGTTTCATTTTGAAAAGACTGGAGCGGAAATTGTCACATGTTGCTGGACATTCATAGCAAAAGCCACAAAAAAATACGTTGTTGAAAGTCGTGCTGAACGTAACCAAAAAAAAAGGGGAAATTCATGTACACGAATCAAATAAATTGAATTTGTTGACTATTTCATGAACTGCCGTGACACTGTGTTGAATATCAGCTTATGTAACAGTGTTGTAGTACATGTTAAATATGAAACCTGTCCCTGCACCACTTTTATGGAAGAAATATGGAAGTACATATTCATAGTATACCCGTTTCTTTAATTAGCATGACAGCACTGCAGCAAGAATGTAAATGCAGAATAGACAGAGACAGATGAAGAGGAATAGAGACTTGCCTTTGAAGTTGGGCCTTATTCTGGGATCGTAGGTGATCAGTAACCTATTCAAGATGTTACTGGTTGAATTGGCAGGGACTCGGGCCAGATCCTCAGATGACAGCTGTCTGCAAACATGCAATGCAAAGACAGAGAGGGAACTGCAGGCACGATTAAATTAGCAGGTCAAATTCCTGGCAGATGAACAGCAGACCCATGCACTTCTACTCTGTATACTCTTTGATTAAAGTATGACCTGAGACAGAGTTAAAGGGATTAAATTAGCTTTTAACATTTGGACCATGCAGGCAATGCTGACTGGGGAAGTTGACATGATCCTTCAGGCAGATAGGGGACATTTTTTTCTACATTTTAGGACAATTACATAACACCTTTTGACAAAAAATATGTGTCCCAAGTGTATTTGGTCATTAAGCATCATATTTCTAACAGAGATATGAGTCCATAGCAATGTATATAGTATGTTATTGCACACTTTGCTGATGTATATAGTATGTTATTCTATGTTTATATTTTGGATTTTTTATGCTAGTTGTAGTAGTTGATTCAGGAAATTAATTGATTCATGGCACACTTTTTAAATTACATACTTTTTCATCTTTGACTTTGGGGGAAGGTGTCAAGTATTTTCAAATAAAAAAAGTCCAAGTGAAGACACGGGTCATTAGTGTTGAAGTCCAAGTCCAGTTGAAAGTCTTTTTTGATTTTGTCAAGACAAGTCTAAAGTCATTAAATTCCTCTGCTAATTAGCACTAAACACAGCACAGCTGAGGCATGGTTGTCTGAGGAAATTGTTTTTGGTTTGTCTGAAGAAAGTTTAAGATACGGGGATCAGGAAAATGGTAATTTTCTTGGAATAAGTTCATTTGCAAAGTAAACAACTGAAAAAATGGACTCCCTTTTTTTGGATTTATTTTTAGTTGCCTTGTGAAAATCCTTTGAAGTGTTGAGTCAATGAATCTCTGATGTGGGTGGCAAAGAGCTCAATGAGTTGTTAAGATAAACAGTATATTTATTTCTGTGTATTTCGATATTTTATTGAAACCAAAGTGAAAGTTTCCATTTGAACCATCCTGCAAAATAGCGAAAAACAGCTGTAAATTACCAGCATAACAAGTGGTAAGATTCATAGACATTCAGCCAAACATCATTTGTTGTCTGAGGTTGACTGATGGAAAAACAACGGGACAGAGCGAGGGAAAGGGGAGAACAGGATCTGGCAGGAGGGAAAGGAGAAAAAGAAAGCCTCCTTGTGGGTGGCAACGATTCTCCTGCCAAAGAATTCCCCCTCTCAAAGCACTTTACATATCATTATGTAAACCTTATCATGCACTGAGGATGAGTTAAAGTGCTCCGCAGGAATGCAGCACAGTGTGTGTATGTTCTGCGGTTCCTCTGATCAAAGTGAAACACATAATTCCCATCCACTAAACCTCTTTTTTCCTTCTCTTTTAACAGACCCGTCTGACAACCTCAAGCACAACAGCTAAACTGGAACCAAGTGGTTCCCCTTGATCCACAAAGGCATCCGCAGCACTAAACTCGAAATATGTCATACAGCTTACACTTGCCAATACTGGGACTACATCAAACGCTTTCTCCCTCATTTCAAGAACGTTCATTGTCGAGCCATTTGTTACCATTTAAGGAAGCAGGGGTGCAGCTCTCCACGGCAGAGAGACAATGGACAGTCCAGAAGGCATGTTCGGGCATATTGATTTTCTGTTGTTAGAGACAGAATTCACCTTTTCAGTTAATCCATGACCTTACAACTTCCTTATCTATTTAACACTTCTTTAAACAGCTGCATATGTTACCAGACGGTCAGCCAAGAGTAAATAAGGAAGTGCTAAAGCAGTGGCCAAGATAGCATCAGTGTTGGACAAAAAGCTGTGACTTTTGTTAAACATATCATATTGTAAGTATTGAGTAATTGTAACACCACATGCTTTTGGTGGATTTGGTGTTGATTTATGGGATGGCCGTTGCTCCTATTGACTGTGTTACAGTGTCATATCATACTTGGATAGCTCTGCAGTGAAGCAGCTGATAAGATCTGGACAAACATAACTGGTGGATAAAGACTGGAAAGTAAAATCAATCAGGTGTAAAATGGACAAAGTTATGCTTTAACCCCAAGAGACCCACATAGAGCTATTTTTGTCTTTTGTTGGGGGGTCTGTGTCATGTTTTTCTCGTCATATATCTGTAATAAACATTGTGTTTTGATTAGACACCTATTCAAGTGTTGAAAGTTTAGTGTTTAAGAGCTTAGAACATTCTAATGGAAGTATATGATGGCCATTCCCATGCTCTATTATATCTCATAAATTGTTGCAGAAATTTTGGGGTCGATACCATTTGTGACACAGATTTGGTGCTAAATTTAACCATTTTTTACACTTGAGAATTGATAAAAAAATCCCTCCAAAATACCACATTAAGACACCAAGACCTTGAGGAACACCGTAGAGAAAGCAATGCTGTGATTTGATTTCATAAACTTTTGACATTTGGAGATTTCTCCAAGAATTGCATTTTTCGGTGACTGGATGGCGAGCACTTCTGTTCTGGAAAAATGCTCAGAAACCCCCTTATTATCAATCTACCAAGGAAAGCCATAAATCCTCTGAATGCTCTATGTCTCTGGTTTGTCGATGTGAAGTTTCATGAGGCTGTGATTATCCTAGAGGTCACCACAAGTCATTTTATACAGTGATGTCAATTTTCAAATAAAATGGTCTCACTACAATGAAATGGCTACTATGGGACTAACATCATCACACATGGATACGATTGGGCTCATTGGATCCACAGCTTTACAGTCATACCCAATTTATGTAATTCAAAGACTTTTTAGGGACCCCAGTATGCAGCGGTATTCACACACACATTATTTTTAGAATAAGCGAAAATAACACATTTATACCGCATGAAAAAAAAAAGAACTGCATGGTTTTTGCTCCAAACTGCATGTGATTATCATAAAGTGGGCATGTCTGTAAAGGGGAGACCCGTGGGTACCCATAGAACCCATTTTCATTCACATATCTTGTGGTCAGAGGTCAAGGGACCCCTTTTTTTAGCGTAAGTTTGGAGCGAAAAATGGCCATGCCAGTTTCACTCCAAAAAATGTAGTCTAACTTTGGAGCGTTATATATCCTCCTCCCCGACAAGCTAACATGACCTGGATGACACCAATGGATTCTAGTTTCATATGATATTATATCTAGCTTTAAAACTGAGTCCACTACAGTCTCTTAAAGACATTAATGTCGGCCGGGATCGCCGGTCTCAGTGTATGCTTAACTACCGATATGGGCACCTCAAAAGGTCATTAAAGGGGAACTCCCCCACACATATAGGTCAGTTTATGAATCACTGGGGTAACTACACAGCCAATGACAAACAGTTTCATGTCAGTTGTCACTACATGAAGGACTTTACTTTGTCATCTCCACTGTACAGTATGACAGCCCATGGTGTTGTTTATCCCATACTTACGATGGACAGTAAACCTGCTTCCCTTTTTTCCGTCCCTTCTTTGTTCCTTTTTCTTTGGCAGACGCTCCCTCTAGACAAAGAGAGAGCATCAGGAGAAAGATGGCGAGCTTCTTAATGCCCATTCTGGTGTGAGATGAGTCTGTGGAGGAAAAAAAACAACAAGCAGTTTAAATAAAGAGAAGGGCGGCACAGCATTTAAATTACTCGGGGCTTAATGGTGTGCAATTTAATAACCCGTACTGAACACTGTATTCTCGTCACAATCTCAGCATTCATTTTGCACATGTGACAGAAGAGAAGACAGTGGCTGCTTAAGCTTTGCCCTCGATGGGAGCATAAAGCTTCCGAGTGCTTTATCTGTTTTCTGAACGCTGTGACTTTTCTCTCGGCCTTCCTGACATGATGCGTTCCCATTTGCTCAGGATGCATGTCACATTACAGTTAATGTCTGAAATGTAAATTACTCAATCTGACATGGTTTAATCAAGTAGTGCAAGTTCAAACAGAAATCCAATCAGCGGAGTAATGCACCTGAATACCGATGGCCTTTCGGGTCTCGTCAGGTGAATGTGACCCTGAAATATCCTCTACTTCAGTCTACAACCTGAAGAAAAAAAGGCTTTATAATGCTGTTTTCTGCATGATTCTCTTTTCCATCGCCACAGTTGTTTATCACGATCTTTATAAGCTATATCGTTTGGTTTGATCTATGATAGCCGTGGTGTTATAGTTCAATCCTTTCTCACACAACAAATACTAGAATGTAGGAGATAATATGGTGCTATGTGTTTGCTATAAATCTCTTTGTTAGATAAGGTCTAACAGAAACAGAACTATATATGCACGCTTTTGCATTTCTTGATAGGGGCCATTAATCAGGTAGCGCTCATAGTACCTGTGTGATGCATTCCCCCTTCGAGGAAACCGTTGCCCTTTCATTGCATAGGGACACTGAGACCAACAGCTAAGCCAACAGTCTTATCCCCACCCTCCCACCCCCTCCACCCTGCCAGCAAGACTGTATATTAACTGAAGCAGTTTATTGTCTAGACAGAGACACTCTCCCTCACTTTCTCACTGCCTTGGCCCAGTAACTCTCTGACCGTCCCTTCGCCTGCACATTGATCATCATCTCCTCCAGCGGAAATCGTTCCCAGCGCTCTGTTCAGAGCCTTTTGTATCAATGCACACACCTCGCCTCACCTAAGCTAACACTGTTTTATCGATGTGGAATATTCCTGCAGAATGTGATGTTGGTCGGTGTTCACATTGTGGAGGAGAAAGTGGCCGACATACGTCAGCACTGACCCAAACAGATCAGATAGCAGCAGCTGGAGTGACGGGGAGTGTTTAACTTGGCAGCCAAGCACATTTCTTAGAAACCACTTCTTATGTAACCTACAATTCCTATGTCCCACCTCACTACTAGCATTTCTCTACGTGACAACTCCCATCTAAATCTGACCACTGGCATACAGCACACTGTGGCAATGTTTCCAAACTTGTTTGGCTAGTAACCCGTTAATAGCCAAGCAATGTCCCAAATGACGTGTCTTTAAGATGTGAGCAGATTAAGCAGAGTATCGTTCCTTTATCCAATTTCTTTTTTTTTTTACTTTTAAAACATTTTATAGTCCTAAAGAGGTACAACTCTTCAGTAATTCATGAGAAAAAAATATTTAAAGGCATCAGAAATGTTTTGTCTTCTGCTTTTGTGAACTGTCACAACAAATTATTTCACTACCCTTAAGATTTGTCTTGTGATGCAACTTGAGGGACAACATTGCATCCTTAGATTTTAATAGTTTTTAGAGTCATGATGAGGTAAAACTCAGTATGTCACAAGGAAGAAAAAAAAAAAAAGTTATGAAAATAAACATAATTTTGTGCAGCGGCACCTTTGTTTCTTCTTCGTCCTTATCTTGTGGATCAACTCGTGACCCCTAAGATTTATCACTGTATTATGGGCTTTATGAAATTATATAATAAAATATATATATATATATTACATAACTGATTACCTACATGTTTTCATTAAAAAATATCAAAAGATAAGTTTATTACAATTAAACAAGTTGCACAACTCTTCTCCAATATACTATGTTTTATTACCCAAACATTAGCCTTAATCCAGGAGTTATCTTAGGTTGTTTTTCTGTCATGCTACACTGATTCCTGTGCAGAGAAGTGTGGGTTCAGCAGAGACTATAGAGTCCATAAATTGACCTTTGGCACTGAGTCAACTGTGCCGCCGCTGAAGAAGAACATTACCCTTGGTGTGTTTTACTACTGGCAATGTTGAAAGTGCTGAGGCTTTGTCATAAAGTGGCTGACAGTGACTCAAGCAGGCTTACACGGTCTTACAAGGTCAATAAGCAATTCTGCTCTGCTCACATAATGTCCACTGGCTGTGTATTTTTTGGACATTATGGACCATTAATCATGTCATTCTGTGACAAATAATTCACATAAAATGGTGATAATATTTAGGTAAATGGGTGATTTTAATGTTAATACAATAACACTATGTGATTTGGTGTAAATCATATTTCACATTCACTATTTTGTCTAATAAAATGAAACACTTCAATGGGCTATGTGGTGTTCTTTAACTGCAAACTGCTCCAACCCAGGAGGACAGGCCTGTGCTATGAAAATACTGATATGCAACCACTGCAAAAACAGCCAGTATATACTGTATATATACGCTGACTACCAGAGCTCTCACAACCTGTGGCTGCTCGTGGCTTCGGGTCTCTTTATAATAAGAGCAAAGTAAGTAGGAGAGGCTGACACCTGACCACAGCCTGAGAGCATCAGAGGAGCAGAGAAGAACAACACAGCACACCATTCTGGACCATAATCATGTCATTCTATGACAAATAATTCACATAGAAGGATGATAATATTTAAGTAAATGGGTGATTTTAATGTCAATGTGATTTGGTGTAAATCATATTTCATATTCACTACTCTGTCTAATAAAATGAAACATTTCAATGGGCTATGTGGTGTTCTTTAACTGCAAACTGCTCCAACCCAGGAGGACAGGCCTGTGCTATATGAAAATACTGATATGCAACCAATGCAATACTGCCACTATATATATACTGGAGCTCTCACAACCTGTGGCTGCTCGTCGCTTCGGGTCTCTTCATAACAAGAGCAAAGTAAGTAGGAGAGGCTGACACCTGACCACAGCCTGAGAGCATCAGAGGAGTAGAGAAGAACAACACAGCACACAGCGACCACCATGACATGGGGGGGGGATGGATGCAGGATGGGGATTCCAAATACATATGATGAGCGCAATTACGCATCACAGGAGCGCACGTTGCAAAACATAAATAACACGAATCATCACAAATCATGCCACCTCTTACCGTTTGTGTCACCTGTCAATTCCTGCAGAAGAAAAGCTGGAGCCAGTGAAGCTGTCAGTGAAAACAGTCAGTTACCAGATCCTCCCACACCGCTCGCTGTCTTTCTTCTCCATCCTCATCCTCATCCTCCTGCTGAAGCTTGTTTTGTTCACTTGATTTGTTGGGAAAGTTACATCTCGGCAGATTGCCAATTTTTTTTTTTTTATTACCGCGCCCGGTTTGTTGTTATTTTGGAAAGCAGTGTGTGTGTGTGTGTATATATGGCTGCTGCCCTTTTTTTCGCCTCAGCTCTGGAAGCTCCAAGATGGAGGCGTTTTTTTTTTTTTTTTGCGTGGTACCTGTCATGCAACATGCGCAGTAGCGGCTGCACGGAGCCGGAGAGCATCATCAGTCCTCCCATCATCAGCACCACGGACAGCCGCCTCCCAGCATCCACAGCATCCATCCACACAGAGCATCCTCGCTGCTAAACGCTGACGTGACGGCAGGAAAATGCTCCCATTTACGTGATGGGTGCAAACGCATCACTATTTATGGCTGTGTGGTATATTTAGCAGCAGATGGACGTTGAACAGAGAGGGATGGATGGATGGATGAACCATAAAGAAGAGACCGACTGCAAATTATGGATGCAATATAGTTCAGGCCCATGCAGGCGATATATAGGCTGATATTCATTATTATGAATCCTGTGGTATTCAAAGACCAGACTATAGCTTTATATCATAGACTAATTTGCAATCTAATGGCCATTAGATTATCTAAATGTGACAGTGAATGAGGAAATTACAGAAAAAAAATAAAGGGCCAATCTGTATTTTTATATATATATTGTATTATTATTATTTTTACCATAAGGTGTATTTGTATATATGATCATAACTGACATTACAGACCTATTTTACTGATGTGTTTACAAATATTACACTTACAAAATATATATATATATAAATATATAAATATAATATAATATATATACAAAATATAATATATATAAATATATATAAATATTTATAAATATATATAAATATATATACATATATACATTTGAGAAAACTGTCTCACCACAAGATCAATTAACCCCCTCTGTTTATTTGCACTTTTGTTTTTGCTTTTTTTATGTAAAGACATCTGAACTGCTTTTGTATGATATGGTGCTATACAATTAAATCAAATTAAATTATAACATTATTAAGCATTTGTACAAATACATTTGAATTTAATTGAATTTACAGTAGCTCTCGAACACATTATGATCTTCATCATCAGATGAAGAACAAAGTCCTTTAAGTGACAAACTACATCTGCTGATGAGGATAATGTGACATGATTGAAAGCTCCTGTAACAGCTACTAAATGGAACTTGTGAGTGGCGCAGAGACTGTTTTCTCAACTGCTGCTTCCAAGGTCAATAACTCACTTTTAGCTGTTGGCTATAGTGTGAGTCTGTCTGGAGTCATAGCGGGTTAATGTGTGATGTGTTTTTCTTTGGGTGACCCTTTTGTTTACATCCGGCTTGTGAATGAATTGAAGAACAGATAACTGACGGAGTGACTGATATATATATATATAATTCATATTAGAATCTTGAATAATATTTGGCAAAGGACCAACCAGTTACGAGCTCCTCAAACATTATAACATAATATGGTCTCATCATTGATTATATAAAGCCTATGAGTTAAAGGAGTTTTATGAAGCGTGTAAAGGACTTTTATGCAACACATGATTGATGTTCCTCTTAAGTACGAAATACTCTGTAGGGAGCTGAGCTTTCTGTGGTGGAGAGTACAATCTCAAGATGTCTTTCTGAACTAGAAATTGGAGGCTGAGAGGCTCAACTAGCAAAGACAGTATAGAATACTGTTCATTCCTGTCAGAAGTGTGTACGTATATGTATTAGATAAGCTCGATGTAATGTCGACACCTGCTAATTTGATGGAGTTTCCTCTCTGAGAGCAGCCACATACGATTAAATCTTTAAAATAGAAAGCTGCCTTCTACTTAAAGGAATTTGATTTTCAAAGTAGAGATTGTGTCAACATGGTAGACAGTTTTTAGTATTTATTACATGGCTTTGTAGAATACTCTATTCTGATTGGTCAATCACGGCATTCTACGGTCTGTTATTTCTTTATAGCAGACCGTTGCTATGTATAACAGACCGTTGCTATGGACGCAGTTCTGATGTCGGACTCTGGTGGACCATTTTTGTGTAAAATTATTGATTTCTTCAGTAAGTAGCCATGTAATAAGCAGGATAATGTACAGCTAGTGGGTAATTGTAGAGAAATAAACAATGCATCAGGGTGCCGCATCGCCCTGTCAGGGTTTATTTCACAGCAATGACCGGCTCGCTGTACATTATCCCTTACTTAGTTTAAACTTTGGATGTCCAAATGGTTTATATAACTAGAATCAGCACCTTCATACATGTCTGTCCGAAATGTCATCACTTCATAATTTTATCATATCAAACTTTTGTGTGAAATTCTTGAGTTATGGCCAAAAACATGTTTTGTGAGGTCACAGTGACCTTTAACCAACACATTCTAATCAGTTCATCCTTCAGTCCAAGATGTTTGTGCCAAATTTGAAGAAATTTCCACAAGGCATTCCTGAGATATCATGTTCACAAGAATGGGATGGACGTGAGGTCACAGTAACCTTGACCTTTGAGCACCAAAATCTAATCAATTCATCCTTGAATCCAAGTGGACATTTGTGCAAAAGTTGAAGAAATTCCCTCCAGGCATTCCTGAGGTATCACAATTACGAGAATATGACTTTGTACGTACGGACAGACAGTTGTCTCTGGCGTAGAGGCATAAAAATGCAGACTATGGTGTGATGAAATCTGAGTCAGACATTATAAATTGGTCACAAACAGAACTGATTATCTTGCTGTTGATAGAAACGACTTGTAATATGTTGTCTGTTATAAATCTTTCAACATATTTGGCCTTCATTAATGTGAACCACAACATGCGCCTGGATTTGGTTGTGGTTCTAACTTTTCTACATACTTTTCCCAAACGTCAGAACTGTTTGTGTCATTTTTCATTTTGAGTTGAAACACATTAAAGGAACCGAGCAGGAAGCCGATCTTTTTGTTCTCTCAGTGAAAATAAAATCCATTGCAGAAGAACGCAACCAAAGCCGATTTTTCCCACAAATTTTTTCGATCCGTATCTCGTTCATTCATCACTTCATGTCAAACAACTTGGGCGGCCTTCCCACGTTGATCCCCTGTAGTATAATTTTGACTGACAAGGCATTCCATTCGCGTACACAAATTAATCAGCACCATATGCGTCGAGATTAATGATTTATGTCACAGGGCATAGTTCTGGTGTTACAATCAAGAGGCTCGCAAACGGAGCACAAGGATCCTTTTGTGTTGTCTACAAAAATGTTCAGTGGCTGGCTGCGAGCCATGTGCGTGACGGACAACCGTGTGCCGTTCCAGAAAAATGTCTGGCTGGATTGAACCAATCTATTGTGGTATTATACCTGGCATGCAGAGCACAGTTCTACCACTACTGTAGCTCGGAGGAGTTATATGTGTTGTCACATTCTTATTCAAAATGAAAATAAGGCTTTTGACAGAGGGAGACTCACACAAGTGTTGCTGCTAAACATCTTTTTCACTTTGTACTGTTGAGAAAATAGCATGTTTTCGTTCACGGCAGTTCCTTAACTGAACTCAGAGAAGCTTCATGGACATAACTGTCTTCAGATCACTTACAAGATAAATTACTTGGAAAAGGAAGAAGCAGACGTCATCTGTGCCGTCAAAGTGAATGAAACTTTAATGTAAATCATGAAGGATGAAGATAAAACAAAAGGCCGCAGGACTGATTTGAATATTTTAAACTGTATGTGTGCGAAGTAAATTTGATGTTGGATTTGAAGTCATGTTGATGAATGGTAACATTACACAGTGTTGTGGGTAAATAAATAAAAAAAAGAAGATCCTAAACAGCAAGTAGGGATGTATGATTTTTATTTGAAAATCGTACTGTAGAAATATTGTTTATGGGATCTGATGTGTTCTCCTCGAGGGGAGTTATACAATAAATCACTTTTCCTTACCAGGACATCCATCATATTCATTATAGATGAGGGCTTTTTTCTTAAGAGGCATCCCATACCCAGAATAAAATGGTTGCTGTACTTGAACTTTTTTATTATAGTCCTGATCCTGGGCTCTTCTAAAAGGGAACTCTTTGACGTTTACTACATTTAACATTAATAAAAGTGATAAATATATTGACTCACCAACCTATTTTTCCTATTCTTTGTTTAATTGTACTGTTCTGCTTTGTTCTCACTACTGTTACACAATAAGCAGCTGATGTTGCAGTGATTCTTGGATTTTAAAATGCTTTACATTGTTAGAATTGTGAGTCTTTGTGCTTTCATGTTACTGTATGTATAGTTGGTTAAAGCCGAGTGAGGATTCAACTGGATGTCGTCCCAAATATTGGGACAAACACCGCTAGCAGCTTGGGTCGCAGCTAACGGGGATTTCAGAATAATGCTGTTATTCTTTTTTTTATTTAAAAATGTGTGAATAAAGAAATACAAATAATTTGTAAAAGAATAAACGCTGCCTGCTTGAGAAGAAAAGTCATTTATTTTATGGATCAGCTCCCTCATTACAGCAGCAGCAGTAAAAACGTAGTTTCACACACCATTGACATGTTCAGGTATTGGCATCTTCCTCGTTGCTGACTTCTCCCTTTAGTTATTGATCAGGGTATTCTTCTTCTGCATGGTGCTTTCCTCTGTCTGACCTGTAAACAAAGCCTGTATGAAGCCATATTATACATGCTACAACTTGAAGCACTTTAATGTAAGACAGATTTGCAACATCTGTCGTAAACACAAAACAGTGCTGACTATCCAAACTGCACATATTCAGTATGCATACTTTGTAAATTCAATAGGTAACAGTAGACATAATGCACAGAGATTCAGGCTTGCAGACAATTCATCACCTCCCAGTACTGGGCTCCAGTACAATACTGTATTGATGAAGTTTGGCAGTATAGATTTGACCCCTGGATGAGTAAATAAGCAGATTTCCATAATGGAAGCTGAGCCTTCCCCGTCAGCAGATGTTCAGTAAGTGCAACACTAACGGAGATTATGACGGAGGCATCGAGCCAGAAAGCTGTTCAGCAGGAGAGCTTATTCTTTGTATTTTTAGACTCTACTCAGGGTTATATGTAGGGGAATCCTCAAAGAGGAAGAGGTCCTTTCTGAACTGAGATGTCCAACATTTTGTGTTTTGTACGTTACATTGAATGAACAAACAGTGGTTTGCTTATAGCTGTTTTTGTGATCAGATGAATTCCAGATATATTATAATACAACACCGCTTGAGATTAGTTTTCCTTTCTTCAATGAGATTAGTTTTCCTTTCTTCAGCATTTATATTATGCCAACACCACAATAAAACACATACATTCAAATGAGGTTTGCTGTTTCCATCCCAGCTTGTTCTATCACACTGCAGACTTCCTGCTGCCTCATTTTCAGAGTAACAAATAGAGTCAGACAGCATCCCAGAAGTAACAAGTGAATCTAAATTGAATTCAGTTCAGGTTCTGCTGTGAAACACTGGCTGCAGACAAATGCAACGGATAAATGCATGAGACAAGAATATCCGTGTTTTGGTGTAATTAATGGGTAGAGAACAAAACTGACTGCTGCATTCGGTCTGTACCGGCCCACTGGGGCAACATGTACGAGTACTAACTGTACAGTAAGAGCTGTGCTTCTTTAACAGTCCCACAGTGCTTTTGATATCATACTCTATCTATCAAATAAAATGTGTTAGATCTTGTATATGAATAATTTGATTTGTGAGAATGATTTTGGATTTTTCTATCTTGCAGTAAATGATTAAAGACTCAATGTGTCGGTTTCATTTCACTTTAATTTAATCTCTAATACTTGTACAGGATGTGGACACAAAACATTACTTAATACCATTTTATGCCACTTTATACTCTACTAAATATTGTGCTTTTTACCACACTAGATTCATTTGACAGATTGTGATTTTACATACAAAACATATGAACAGGTGATAAAACATAATGCAATGCCTGATTAAACACCCCAACGGTGTATAAAGCCCTTACAATAGGCTCCAACTCAACCAGTTTAAATAACTGATTACATGTTAATGCATCAGCAGTAATACACTAATATAATGATAAAGAGATATATTAGTAGCAATATTAAAGGTGGCAATATGCATGTTGAGTAATTTTACTTTTAATATACACTGAAAAATATAAACATCACACTTTTGTTTTTTCTCCCATTGTTCACTAGTCTGAATAAAAGATCCAAGACTTTTTCCTAAGCATACAAAAAACTTATTTCTCTCAAATGTTGGTCACAAATTGGGCTAAAATCTGTGTTAGTGAACGCTTCTCCTTTTCCTAGATAAACCACTCACTCACCTGACAGGTGTGGCATATCATGATGCTGATTACTACACAGGTGCGCCTTGGGCTGTTCACAATAAAAGGCCAGTCTAAAATGTGCACTTTTGAGGGAAATAAGTCTTTTGTGTGCATATAGGAAAGTCAAGATTTTTTATTTTAAATCGTGAAAAAATGGGAGCAAAAACAAAAAGTGTTGCATTTATATTTTTTTTCAGTGTATTTCGTTTCTGCAGCTTTTTCAAGTCTTATACTTGGAGTGTTTTTATAAAGTGGTACAGCTACTGTTTTTTTCATATATCCTACAGGTGATCGTGTTAATGTGACCAGTTGCATATCATTAACAGACTACCACTCAGGGACGATGTGCCCAATATCAGTTTGTCTTACTAAATAAAGCAAACTACAGTTTAGTGCAACAAAGGCCACAGCGGGTTATCTCTAAATGTCCAGATCATAAATAAAAAACAGATTGTTTTCTTAAAGCAGCTGAAGCCTTTGGTGTCTAGACTGGTTTCAGAAGCAGCAGGTTCTCATCATGATGATTGTCTGGGGTTTCTGAGTCATAGTCAACTGCTTTTCTATAACTACAAACCACGACACTGGAAAAACAACAGTATACCTTCTATTCTTAACTAATGATGACTGTTTTTAAAGGTGGAAATCAATGTGCTTGAAGATGAAGGCTCCAAGTTTTACAACGCTGAAACAGGATAAGCAGATTAGAAAGTGGATGGATGGATGATTCCATTAGAAGTTAACGCTTTGCCCTTATCACATGATGACATTTTTCTACAGTACTTGCATCAACAAGTGTTCATTTGGGCAAATGCCTGACTGACTGTAGCCGTGAGGGGCACCACCAGGGGGCTCTGGTTTCAAAGCCAAGTGCAGTCAGGGGCAATTAATCACCATGATGCCACACTTTCCCCCATCTCAAACTTAAGCACAAGACTTAAGCATTCATACAACTCAGTGATATAAAAGTGTGTCCACACGCTGAAGGACACAGCACCCTCAGAGCATTAGCACGCCCTTGTATCTGTGATTCAATGATAGGAACTCATCAGGCATAACAATGACTGTAAAAGATTTCCAATTTGTTATAAACTCAGAGAAAATGTGAGTCATTCCTTTCTAAATTCCTCCGCTGGCACATTTCCCACGACTCCTCCAACGCGAGACCACACAGTGAAAGCTCCTGCTGCTGCTGCAGCAGGTTTTTACCATATAAATGAAGTCATCTCAAAGGCCTTTTTTTTTTTTCTTCAAGATGTAAGGATGAGCAGGATGTAGCAAACGTGTCCCTTCCCCTTGTGTTTCACTTCACTTCACCTGGAACAAAACTGATGTTTTTTACTGTGTGACACTGTGACAGATGCGTTGTGTAACGTAGACTGATTTGAGAGAGGGGGGCATTTGTTTGTTTGACAGTTATGTGTCCCGAAAAGGCAAGCAAGTCTAATGGGATTTAGCTGTGAGCTGACGACTATGTGAATTCTCTATAGTATACATTTCCATCTCCAGCCTGCTTGGTGGACACAGAGCCCTCCTGGCTGGCATGTCTCTCCGCGTGTCAGCCGTGACCCCAAAAGATCTGCCTTGTTTCTAATTTCCTCTGTTTATTATATTTCTTTGTATCAAAGCTGCTTCCACGTTTCCCAAGACCACCGTGGAAGCGGCAATCAAATGTGGACAACGAGACAAAATACCCAGCTTTTACAGACAAAACCTCAAGGGGTGAACGAGTATGTGTGTGTGTGTGTGTGTGTATGTATGTGTGTGCGAAAGGGAGAGGGATTCCACAATGTGAAGTGCTGACATCTGCTGCAGGCCCTTGCAGGGCTGGAATGTGATACTCTCCTTTACACAAAGGGCCTTGGCCCTTGCAGCAGGCACAAGAAGACCTCTATATGCCCCTCTCCACGGGGGCAACACACGTATGAAATGACTGTATCAATGCCCCATGCCTTCTTTTCCCAGCCATTAACTCTGATTAAAACCACAAAACCCTCCTCCATACCTTGATGCTGTGGAGACGGCCGCCCTGCGCTCTCTTTGAGGTGGTAGTTTCTGAGCTATGTGAGACTGCATGGGGGTAAATTGCTGCGGCATTGCATCATGTGTCTGGCTCAATGGGTTCAATATGTCTCCGGCTCTCCTCTGATTGTTGTGTCTGTGCTGCAGCAGACTTACCATACAGTGTGTGGGGGATACACTGCTGCTGGATTTTGCCATACAATAGAATGAGAGGGAGCCACATGAAACGCAGTTGATGAGGTACAACAGTGAGCTGGGTTAGAAAGGAAATTGGGAACAGGAGAGAGTATTGTTCTAAGCGGTGTTTCTGCTTTGATATGACAAATTGAGAAGCTCTTAAACATTTCCTTCCACAGAAACATTTAGGCAGAATGCACAACAGCGTGTTGAAGAGTCTGGTGTGGGTACAGATCTATCTTTCATCTCTCTAACGGGGAAAATGAATCGAGGTTTTAAACAATCACTCCGTGGTCACAACAAGCATATTTTCTTATGGAAAGTTTCCTTTTGAACGGTGAAGCTCCTGATGTGAATAGCCACCACGGATTTCATTGTTTAACCTTGTATATGTTATAAATTTGATGGACCATGATGCACTGGGCAAAAAATGTAGGTGGGCCACAAAGGCCACAATGATGTATCCCAATGGAGAGAGTAGGAAAAATATATTTATGAGCGCTAAACAAAGGGAGTAAATGAGAGACACACAATAACAAGTACATGTTTTTCTTTTCCCAAATAGGCCACAACTGAGCTTTGTTTTACACTCACATTAGACAAAACTATCCAGAAAAGTGTTTACATCATATATTATAATATGTTGTATTGTGCAAGGCGTAGAGTGAATTGTTCTACATGGAATATAATACACATCTTCTTATGTTTAGCCTTAAAACTGTTTTTTTTTCTAAGAACAAGTGACAAAATCAGCCACTGATTCATCATCATTTTCTCGCTGATCATTTTGTTTCTAATTTAACAGATTTAAGCAATTTGGGAAAGGTTATACTGAGAAAAAAAAGCAGAATTATGCAAATAACTACAATAGTGTTAGACTTGTAACATGTTTTTTTTGTATAGTGCTCCAAAACTGCTCAGTCGTAGTCATTTAATCGTTTGTGTGTTAAAGGGAAACACCACCTAATTTAAAGGGGACATATCATAAAAAAGTGAGATTTTCATATTTTTTTATTCTAAAGCAGGCTTAAGTGCTATATAAATACTATGAAAGTATCGAAACGCTCAATCCACAGAGAAATACACACAGCTGGTATTCAGAAACTCTGCATTTGAAACAAGCTGTCAGGATTTCTGTCCATTTGTGATGTCACAAATATACAATTTTTAGACCCTTTACGCAGTTTTAAACATAAACATTCTAACTGTGTCCCAATTTATTACTGGTTGCAGTATATATCAATGGCATCAACTGACAGGAAGTACACATGGACCCAAGCTGTTGCCTAGCAATGCAATCCTGTTGCAATTCCATCACAATTCTGTCGAAATGCGCTAAAACGGAGCATTTCAGACAGAGGGTAAATACAGGCATATTCAGGTCGACAGTATGAGGAAAATAAAGGTTTTTTTTTTCAACATTACAGCATCTAAACATGTTCTCGTAGAAACACAAAATACAAGTATGAACCTGAAAATGAGCATAATATGGGTCCTTTAAGAAGTCCAATATGTTATTTCCTTGCTCTAGTGAAGTTCAATCAATATTTGTGAACATGAGCTCCTCTCTCTCAAAGCCAAAGACCAGAGAAGTAAGTCTCCAACTTGTGATGTCATAGGGTATAATGTCTGGAGCTGCTCCATAGACAATGTATGGAGACTTCATATGGAGCAGCTCCACACTTTATACCCTATGGCATCACAAGTTTGAGTTTTAGCACTCTAGTTTTTGGAGAGTGGTTCATGTTTAGTAATAGACTAATAATTAGACCATAGGAATACCATATATCAATTTTGAAAATGGGAGTAGTTCCCCTTTAAAGTTTCTTTTCTATTGTGGAGGAAACAGTCTGCAAAGTTATTTTAAAAGTTATCCAGACTTTTTTCTTCATAACAGACTGGTGCTGAGCTGCTTTACTCTCAGTTATCTGGATACAGGTTTCCTGGAAACGTGTGAAACTGTCTCAACAAGTGGAACTGCATTTGACAATGTGTTACTGAAAGTGTGTGAAGCACCTCATTGGAGCAGGCAGCCACAGCAGCAGCAGCAGCAGCAGCAACGGAACAGTTAACGTGCTGCCGGGGAGTTTCCTCTACTGGGAAGTTGTACTTTATGTATAGCACCTGTTGTGCCGTCAGTTGTGCAGTCTCCAAAAAACCCAACCCCTCAGTCTATCTCAGTCTCCACCAAGTTATGACTCGAGAGCTTCGCCAGACAACAGAACTCATTTCTGGGCACAGACTGTATCAGGTTGCTGCAGAGCTCTTCTAATGCGTAAAAGATCTGCTGGGATTTATTCACACTGAGTCCAAGAAACGCACCGTGGACGCGCGCTTTTAGCCAAAATGCATCGGCGCTCTTCTAATGATCTTTGTACCATAGATGATCCGCCTGCATACGGACGCTTTCACAACTAATTCCAGGATTATCATCACTTAGTATCCAACTTTTTCTCAGAACCAACAGGTGCGCACTGGCTTTACGCAGGTCTCCAAGCTTTGGATGAGGATTTGTCTTGATTTATTGAGACATAAATTTCACTTTTTTCCCAAGAAGGACTGATGATTAAGATTATGTGGATTCTACTCTGCCTGTATCCTCTCCAAATGTGTCCAAAACAGCACTGGTGTCCTGTAAACGACGCATGTGCGTGGTGATCCAAAACCATCACCGTTCAACAGCGTTTTTGTGATCGCCAACCCACCACTCCATCCATCCAAATGATCCTTCCATTAATATTCCTTCTTGCATCGCTTCTCCAACGATATGGCTCGGAAGCTGAATCAAGTCATGTCAGCAAATTTCACCCTCCAAGTGTAAAGGAGCAGAACGGTGAGTTTCTCATTGTGTTATTTGTAATATTTAGAAAAAAAGTTATGGAATTTAACTTTTTCCACACACATAAAGAAATTATTTAAAACAATATTTTTTGATTATTTAAAAAAAAATATTTGTCATTATTTAAAAAAAATATTTTTCATTATTTAAAAAAAAAGTCATTATTTTTAAAAAATATTTTCATTCTTTTAAAACATATGTTTAATTATTTTTTTTTTAAATATTTTTCATTCTTTTAAAAAATATTTTTCATTCTTTTTAAAAATGCACATCTTGCTTGAGTTTAACCTGCAATGAATGAGTTGCATTCAGCTCAAACTGCATTATCCAGGATATAGGAAGTGCAAAATTACCTTTTTACCTTTAAAGCATATACCAGTGTATGTTTAAGGGGGAAAACCCTCTGAAATTCCATGTCCCCCGGGGCAAGTTTTCCCTGTGATCCCAAAAAAAAGGCTCCATTCATGCAGCAGCAGCTCCAGGCTGTATGTAATTTGCTCAGAACTGCACTGAGCTGCACGATCAAATCCACAAATCCAGTTCTGTCAATGTTTTAATGTGACATCCAACATTAGGGCTGAAGTTTGAGTTGCATTAAGTAAATAATTACCCTCCAATTATTTCTTGCCATCATTTGCAATTTGGCAATCACATTCTTTGCTGTTACAGTTTGAGTATGTTGGCAACGAGTGTGTGTGGGCATGGGGCCATATTTCAAACTTGGAATGAAATAATTGATTTTCCAATAATGCACTGACTTATATAGATTGTTTTCTCATCCTGATGGAATTTTCTTTATTCTTTGCTTTTACCTACAAGACACTTAGATACATTATTATACTCTATTAATAGTTAATAAAGCCCATATGTTTAATACTAATGCTTTTTAGATCAGTTGAGAACAACTTTTTGGTTACTATCCTCCTCCAGACCCTTGCTTTGTCTTTTAAACTCTTGAATTCATCAGGAAGACACATCCATTGGACTGTTGGACCACTTTATAAGTTCATGTTAGTAATGGATTTTGGCTCAGATGTCCTACAGCTCTTTTCTAGAAGTTCAATCCATCAGATTGGTCTTCATGATTAATTAAAGAGCTAAAAAGACAAAGCAAGTGCTGTGCATGAGAATTTCCAAAACTTGGAAACTAAAAGATTGTTCTTATAAATGGCTTGTGACTGCATTAGTAAAGCATTGATTAACTATCAAAAAAGCAAGTGCAATAAATAATGAAGCACTTGTATTGGACCGAGGTATTGACAGAGACTTGTACAACAATATAAAGAGACAACAGGACCTCACAGGGTGCAGTTGAAAGCAAACACAACGCCTGTGTCCTGCAGATGTTGCACCGGTCAAACTCCATTCATTACTCAGCCTTCTGTAGCCGGTGGGTTTGACTGGCCTTGTGTGAGGACATGCAGCGCTGACTTCACTACAGTAACAGTCAGGGCTGGGAAATCAGAGCCTCCCTCTGGGATCTCCAGGTTTAATCAGGACGGCTGAGAAAGGAAAACAACAGTGAGGAGAGAGGGGAGGCAGAAGGGGTGGAGGTGGAGGAGGTGGAGGGGGGCAGCGTGGGGTGGAGAGATGTTAAACTGTCAAAGAACTCTTTGAAACAGCGGTCACACGTCAGCTGAGGGCGAAGCTGGCCAGGGCCGGTCTGTAACCTTTGACTGAGAGCTCACCGTTCTGGCGCGCTTGATTGCCGATGCTCTGTGAGACAATTTGATATCGATCTGAGGGAGGGGAGGCAGCCAGACCTGTCTGGCATGTTTAGTAGTAGTTGCAGAGAGAGTTATGGTCCCCGGTCGTATTAAACTTGGCAAGCGGCTGCTGATGACTCCATAAGATATCAGAGGGGGCTGCCTCCCAGTGAGGAGCCAGTGCTGTGTGAAGTAACCATCTGTCACAATAAATAATTCGGACAGAAGTCTCAAAAACACTAACAGGACGGGCATGAACTCTGAAATGTACATTTTGTGTGTTGTGGTCGTAAATAATGTGAACACTTCCTTCCTCCACCACCGAGGGTTATTATGTTACAATAACATGTATCGCATGTGTCATTTTCATGTGTTTGCCACATGGCTATAAGGTTTCATGACTATTAAGAAAAAGCATTGCTAGAAATGACATCTGCAGTCGCACTACAAAAATGCTTTTTATGGTTTTCAGAAGTGAGTTGAAATGTTCCCATCCACCCCAAACACCAACCGCAGTCTGTTTCAACAAGTTATACTTTTCTTTCGCTCATAATTATTTTACAGATGGTGGTATTTGCATTTTAGGATATCAGGCTCATTATTTTCATAATGATTAGTAAAAGGCTCATACAGTCTTCAGTTACAACGCTGTTTCCTAAAAATGACATTTATATACAGCTACTTTGCATCGGCAAATGTGTTTTGTAAGAAACGTAACGCCGTCTGAATCAAGTTTCAGTCTGGGACAAATATTGAAAAAGTCAATGGTGACCCAAATGCAGTAATCTCCATAAAGAGAATCTTCATTCGTATGAAGAATCTGTAGGCAACGGGACAAGATTTTGCAACTGGAAATGTTCTGGTTCCCGTTTGAGGTCTAAGTAGTATTGACCAATTACATCTGAGCAGGTTTTGGTTGTATGCCGGTGAACAGTCCGTGTGGAGAGTAAATGAGGCGGAACATATTGGCCAAAATACAATCTTGGAACCCACCGGCTATCGTCTGATGATGATTTTGCTTTTTATTGGTTTGAAATGAGCTTGTAAACTGGCTACTTGTCAAACAATCCGGTCATACACGTCGTCTCTCAACTCCAACTCCAGTCTTGCATCTCAAGTTGCTAATCGGACTGTAAACTAGAAGTGCACTCGGAGAGCGCAGACATCCGCCAAGGCAGGTTTCATGTACGTCGCTTAGAGGCTTATCCATCGGCAGACTGATAGCTGATGGGATCTGAGATTCTAAATATATTGACCTTTTCACATTTTTAACCGAAAAAAGAATGTGTTTTAGTTGCCTTACAACATATGATGCCAGCCCGTTCTCATTCCCAGGGCGTTGAATATCGAGGCTTTTTCACGACGGTCGGTGTTCTGTACAACCGCACGCGGCACCCTTTAGCGCCGGTATGAAGCGCACCGGTCGTTCCATTCACTATGATGTAAATCCACCCACGGCAACAGTAAACAAAGTGCGACAAAGTGTGCCGGGAGTGTGATGAAGTAGTTTAACAAGCGAAAAAGACACACAGGGCGGGCGGGGAGGTGGATGGGTCCAACAAACAAGTCTTTCATCCAGGAAACCTAACTAGAGTGGTTTTGTTGCCTATTTCTGAAGTGACTTGGTGCTTGGCGTGACAAAGCAGCGGTATGTGACGAGTTGGGATAAGAATGTGTTGCTGATGCAGGACATGAACCACAGACGGCATTTGTAAAAGCATTTACTAGTAGGCCTATGTGAGTGTATTTTGTAGGAGATAGAGTTGTGATTTGTAACAGGATTTATAGTCCGTGTATTTAATACAGTGGCATTTTTAGAGTTCAATTAATGATGTTCTCCCGTCTAAGCAAATAGACTCAGGCATATCACAATAAAGCTGTAGCTGCACCTTGTCTTCAGGCTTATTAACTAACGTATTATAAGCTTGTTTCATTTCTGAGATGGTCTTTGTTCATGCTACAGTGTTTACAGTGTTCCCATTAGGCCGTGATTTGCTGGCAGAGGCGACACTTGTATAACGCTGCACACTCAGCTAAAGATGCATCTCTCTATCGTACAGGTCATCTCAGGGGCCGCCTCATCACATCATCTCTCTTAGTTAAGTGGTCTGTCTTCACTTTCCCGTAGAAGGCCATGTTTCACCCCTATACCTAGCCCACCCATGCGCACAGGCCCAGGTCTTATTAGAAAAATCCGGCTGCAAATATTAGTAGGAGATGCGGATTACCTGCAGATATTCCCACATATCCCCCCTGAGCGCCACAGGAGGAAGGTATGCAATGCGCCAGACCTGCCAATGATCACAGAGGCTGCTGTTCCGCTAAAGATTACGAGATTAGGGGGAGAGGTGGGGTTATAAGGGTCACGGGCCCACGGGGACCATGTGCAGCTTTCCACGTATACATACACGGAGATACAGAGGTGCATTGTGCATTCATTAGATTGTGATGCAGACAAACAAGCAGTTTATAGTGGGGACTTAAAAACAGGAAAGAGAGTGGGTGGCCTTTCAGGTGTACTGTGAAGTGGACATCACCTATTCATTCATTCATAGATGGCTGAGAACACAGCACACTTGAAAGGTTTTGAAGTGGGATTAGTTATTTTGGTCATTCAGGGTTCCGCAAGTAAAAGTCCTGTTCATTTTTAAATGTTATGTGACTGACAGTTGAAGCACTTCTAAGGCTTATGTCTCACTCTTGAAGAGTAGCAACTGCATTGGAAAGTATCTGGTTCTTTCATCAAATGTCAAAGGTACAACTCTGCATACTGTACAGAAAAAACTTCACAGGAGAAGCCAACTATAAACTCCCAAGACGCATTGTGATAAGAACCATCTAATCTAATTCAGCTGTTTAAATGAGTTCAGTTTTGGATTTTGGGTCAATTTTAGATTAACTATTGCAATGACAGAACATTCTGAATTTCTTTCCCTTAGAGATAGTAGCTGACGCTCTTGGGTATTGTTCTATTTAGAGCCACCCTCCACACCAAACTGACAGGAAAAAAAGAAACAAAGTTGAAATTGAAAGAGTTAAACATTATGGCCATAACATAAACCTATTATATTATTAAATTACTCAGGAGACTCACATGTTTCTGTATTGAGGAAACACAGGGGGATATGTTTAAAGAAACAGTGTATAATCACCTGAAACTAAGAATCGTTGTGTTTTGGTTTGCTTAGAATGAGTCATTCATATCTACATAGGGAGCGGGTCCTCTTCACGGAGTCCGCCATGTTTCTACAGTAGCCCAGAACAGACAAACCATCTAGGGAGAGCGTTTCATGTTTTTACGTTGGTCACTGTATAGTTCTCCAACACACTTGTGAAACTGCGGTAACGTGAGCCACAGAGTGTAAAACAGTGGTACCGCCAGCCGCCGTCTGACTTCCGTTGCTCCTAAAGTAGTGTTATTATGGTACCTCTGAGCGAGGTGAACAGCGTCACCACGGTATGCATTCGGCGTCTCATGTTAATGCAGTCTTGGCAAGAGAGGAGTGAGCTAAGGGGTACTCAGTTGGTTGCAATTTGCAACCACACCACTAGATGCCGCTAGATCCTACAGACTGTACCTTTAATAGAAAACTTTCAAATGGGAATGAACAGTGACCAGACTTCACTGGTTTGACACTTTTAGCTCTAAAGTTGTTTGAATCTTTTCTCACACACAAAGTCAAGCACCATTATGTCGCCTCAAATCATATAGTCATGTGTGTTTCTCTCCTTCTCTGTTACCAAATCTGTCGTGACTACCAAACATTGGGATTTATAACTGTAGGTACAAGCCTCTTCAACTGGCTACAAGTGCGGCCAGCTGGCATTCCAGTTTCCACTCTGTTGTTTTAAGTGGTTTCCATAGTGCTTAACTCTGTGTTTTAATTTGAAATTACGATACGCCTCTTAAACCAGTGAAACAAAACTAGCCGCTCTTGGAATCTCCACGCATTCTTTAATACAGGTCAGATGTTTCCTGAGCCTGGGAAAGCTTGTTTCCAGTTAGAAGAGGCTGTACTTTGATGGATATGCTTGAATGAATGAACGCAGCACTCTGCAGTTTATCATTGTAGTGGGCAGTGCAAGAGCAGCCGCGGTATGCTTGGCTGAATTAAAACCATCAGAGGAAACGGACGGGTCGAATGTTCAATGCACTCTGCGCTAAGCAAAGAGAGCAACAATTACACAGAGTATATCACTACCGTGAAAACTACATATAAAGGAGTTTGTCAGGATAGTTAAAATGATTTCTCAATGTATTTTTTTAATTTGAAGAATGGATATAAACAGGTTTCATGGGCCCTTCCATGCTGAAAGTCGCTAAACACATAAGTTCCTGTGTAAACATAAGTAAGTAAGTAAGAAAAAGAAAATCCTGAATCTGCAGTTATGTGATTTTTCCATGATAGCAGCAGTAGAAACCCTCCACCCCTGAATACAGACAGGTCTATGTCTACTGCCGGGAGGAGTTTTTTCCCCTCAACATCTCACTCCAGAGTGGGGGACCCTGGATAACAGTGTCTATGTTTTCCCTGTCAGCACTATTTGAACGTGGAGTGCTGTATTTGGCAAGCAAAGCATGCCACCGCCTGCCTGCTGTTTGTCATTTCAGGCGGTGAGGGCACCGTCTCCCCCGCTTCCTGAAGCAGCCAAGGGACTTTTCAAGGGATGTGGGTCGCAGGTTTAAGCTCTACTGGAGAAGAAATGTTCTCCACAGACACCAGGTCTGTCTGTGCCCGACTGAATCAATGTTAGTGATGTTTTCTTCGCTTATAGTCAATGTTTTGACCAGTGATGGTCTACTGAGAGCAGTATAAGCAGTAATACCGTGGTCTCTAAAAAGTGGATGAGCATGATGCTTTGAATCTGCAATAATAGATTTTTTGACCACTTGGGGGTAGCGTAACAAGCTGTAAACACAAAAGTGTTGACGTGGTCTATTTGTAGTCATGTTTCTGACAACCTGATAATTTTAGGTACTATATTCCCTTTCCTTTTAGATCTGATTTTGGTCTCTATCATAGACTGTATATAAAGATGGACGCCATGACAGCCAAAAGTTAAGCTAAAAATATCTCAATCTCCCCCTGGTGGCTGGCTGCAGTATAGGTCATAAAGCCCACCCCCTCCATGTTAGTGGATGGGACATGGGCCATACTAAAAACTCAAAGTAGGCCTACACATGAAATACATTTTTCCCAAAGATCGTTTGTCATTTTAGGTAGTTCTTAGTATTTTTCTGATAAGTTTGGTTTGACAGCTGCTCTCAGTGAAGTAGTCGCGCCGCCAGAGGCTCGGGAATTGTACGATAGAGGAGATGTAACTTTAACTTTCCATAACTGTCACAAGTAACAGTGAATAGTAAAAGACAATTTGATCATAAATGTATAGTTAGTTGTTGTGTCTTTCTTGCCAAAAAGCTACCGTGGTGCTAATGTAGCAGCTAGTTGACTCACGCTAACAAGCTGCGGCCGTGCTTGGCTTGTGATTGGCATGGGCTTGACCTCGATACCGTGGCTCCAGCGCCTCGATCACTGCTGCACAGACTCTGGCTCCAAATGACATCAAAATTTCAAGATGGTAGCTCCCGTATCCCGGATATTTTGGCTTCACTTCTATACAGTGAGAGGAAGTGGCGACGTGTCGTCCATCTTTATATACAGTCTATGATCTCTACCAAGTCCTGAGGGAAATATCTGGCTCTTTAATTGCTAAATGCGCCACCGTGTTCACCAACTAGTTGCTAACTTTGTTTGGCACTTTTTAGTGCAGAGCAGGTAGTGTACAGTGGGTAACTAAACCAACACAATGAAGCTGTAGAGTGGAATGGAAACTGGGTGATACTTGTCTGTGGGTTCGACACTACAAACAACCACTTTCACATTTAACCCTTTGTTTATATAAAATTATTTATTAGGCCAGCTTTAAAGTGATACTCCAACCAAATCAACCATTTACACTTATGAGAGATTTATCCCATTTAAACTTGAAAAGTGGCTGTGAAACTGCTGTTGAGTAGGGGTCAGTCGGGGTTGCTACTAGCAACAGAATGCCCCACTGAAACCAGCTGCTAACAGATAACAGAATATAATCGTTATTTTTTGTAAATGCATCCACACCCTTATCTCATTATTAGCTACTACTGAAGTGCCCTTACACAAGGCACTTAACCCCAAGCTACTGAGTGGTATCAGAAGTTCATTGAGTGTATTTGCAGCTCCCAGGTGTGTCTGGAACAGTCTGAATAGAAATCAGGGTGTTGGTGAGGAAACGCATTCATGCTGAGCAAACATCGCCTGGATAAATAATGTCTTCAAATAATAACTTTGATGTTTCTCCAAGTTTCTCGTCTTTCAGTTTCTTATCGGTGCAGTTCTGTAGTGGTCTCATTGTCCTGCCTCCATTGACTGCCCTCCAATAAGAAACACAATTTCTGAAATATTACCAGTTTTCAGATAAGGACTGTTACATCATCAGCTTGGCAATATCATTTCAAATGTTTGGCTTTGTCACTGTTTCATTGCCAATGCTACTTCTGAAAGCCACCATTTCATTGGCAGTTTGTAAAGATTTGATATTGCCACATTCTCTCTCAAAACTAAATAAATACAGATAACACTTCTATCATGTTTTTTTTCCTTTATCTACGGGATGAAATGACTCAAATCGAAAAGCAATTTAGCTTCCTTAGCGGAAGGACTTAGTGAATGTTATCAGCTGTTTCTGCACAATGACTCAAGTAGCTCCAGTCTGACCAGCTGGCAGCAAGCAAAGCAGCTACACATGAAGCAGACTGAGTAAAACAAAGCAAAAAGAAAATGAGCAATTGTGAGTCAAGTGCATGCCTCTGAGAGCTCCCAGAGCAGAGAAATGTACAGTTTATAAATTTAGACCTCTAAACACAGTACTGTAAATAGTCCCAGTGCTAACATTGATTCTGTCGGGCAGAGAGAAGTGTCTGCCTGCTGCAGTCTAGTCTAAACATGAAGGGTGGAGTATGTCTGCCTAAAGTCAAGATTACTTGTCAGAGCAAATACCTGTCATTCACTGTGAGTTAGCATTGTTTCCTCAACTCCCTAGGGTTTTTTTTTTTTTTTTTACTGGGCTGATTGTCGTTTTATTAGCAGCTCTGAATGAGGTAAAGAGGACCTAATATGCAAATTGTGTGGTTCATACTTGTATTTTCGGTTTCTACTAGAATATGCTCACATGCTTTTATATTCAAAAAACGTTTTATTTTTTTCTCATACCGGCTGTGCTGCAGCACCTCTTTTCACCTTCTGTCTGAAATGCTCTGTTTGAGCTCCTGCCCCCCCCCGCCCCACCGAAAACCCCAGTCTGCTCTGATTGGTCAGCTGGACCACTCTGTTGTGATTGGTCAACCAAACCAAACTCTTCGAACTCCCCTCCAGCTCTGCTCTAACTAGCTTTTTTTGTGGGCATGCCAAACTAGCCGCTAGGCGGGTATCATGCAAATGTGTTACTTGGTGACATCACCACGTTATGGTAAAAAAAGGCGAGATTTCAATTAAGGCATTTTAGGCAGTTCAGGAGCAGTATTCCTGTGTGGAAAAGTAACTCCCTTTGGCATGGACTTTGGGCTTTGTAACTTTTCAGACCTTTTACATGCACAAAAAAACTATATAACACACTGAAGGAAAGGGGAAAAACGCAAAAGCATAGTAGGTCTCCTTTAAGGAGGATTAAACTTAACTCAAAACAGATCAGAATTGCTATTTCCATTCAAAAAATGAAAAACAGTACAGTAGAGTCACCCTAAATTGAGTAATAATATGGTAACGTATGTGCATTTTGTACTGAAACCCGAGCATGTCAAGGCAAGAAAGTGTAGTTATCTTTTCAGCTAAGTGTATGTATGTATGTATGGAAAAAAAAGGAGCTCTGAAAGATTGTTTGATCTACTGTAAATGCTGGCAACAACAATTATCATTCTTGTTGTCACAAAACTGTAAAACAGAGGCTTCCATTGATAAACCATTCGAGGCTGTGAGGGTTTGAAACGTTGCCAGTATGGCACAGTTTTTATACAGACCTCAGTCGTCCTGTGAGGATTGGTTGTCTTATGGCAACTGGACTGAAAATCTTGGCAGCGAGATGAGTTGACCTTGGGTAACGTCTCTGGAGGGCATGTCTGCATAGCTTGGCAGATGTCATCACCTCCTATCAAAGAGTTTTTTCAAACTGTCCTGTAATGACTCTGCTTCATAGGCATCACCTTGCAGCTGACTGACAGGGAGCTTGACCCAGATCAAGTGCTGAAGAAACCCACAGCTGTGTCTTTTATGATGGAATAAGAGTCTCTTGGCAACACTTTGCAATGAGGCAGAGTTCCTGAATCAAGCACTATATAAGTCAATAGAGAACCGACTGCTAATGAACCCGTGTCTAATGATCTGCACACTGGCCACTTTCTTCCCTGATAAGCTCTATATCAGGTGGTAAATGAAACGTAACCAACAACCAACCATTAAGTCCTTATTGTGTGCATATTAGACACCATTTGTGCTCCATTCTGTTCCTATTTGTAAAGAATATCTACTTTTTAACCTGTAATGCACTATTAGTTCATGAATGACGCCTTCAATAATTGAACAACTTAATAATTATATAAATAAAATCCCTTATAATGCTCCAGACATTCATTCTGCAACTGCATTATGGCAACACATTGTGCAAAGAAAACATTTATTTAACATATTGATTATTGTGACCATGAAATGACCCAAAAGTTATTTCAGTCTGTTCCCGTCGGGACATATTTTCTAATAAAGTAAGCTGTTTATGTTGCATTTCCCCGGGAATTCCACAGAAACCCTGTAGACAATGTAGCCACATCGCTTGGTAGCAGTCTCAGAGGTCATAGTATGCAAACTACGGCATAAACAAACTCAATTGGTCTCACTTTATTATGTCTCCCTCTCCCTCCTCTTCATTATTATATGAGGGATCTAATGTGTGAAACCGAGCTACTGGATTCATCCGATGCAGCAGAGACATTTCACGCTTATCAAGCACCATCATTAATGATGCTAATTTTAGAAAGCAGCAATGAGAGTTACTGATGCTTGAGAAGCCTCATGCAGTTTAGAGCACACACTAGACACCTCAGTGCAGATATGATATTATGCATGTCTAGTCTGAGCAGTTAAAAGGAGAATATAATGAAGATGTGACTGCAGTTACAGCTTTTTACGGACTTCATAACATTGTTGTGCAAATAAAAAGTGTGCACCTGTATTTACAGAATGCATTAGGGTACATTTAATGGAATGGGCTCAGTTAAGCCAAGATAATTAAGCTTAATCAATAACACAATGAATGCCAAAACACATTTGAAACCCCATCTTGTATTCTACACAGTTACTGAATGGAGTTACAGCGTACTGCTGCTCAGGTTTGTGCTCAATCAGACCTTAACACAGGAAGGACTTGCAAGGTAGTACTGATGGTAATCGCTATAAACAGATATCTGCATATGAATGCAGAATCTGAAAGCAATGGGACACGATTTTGGTACCGGAACCATTCTGGTTTCCATTTGTAGCCTGAGTAGTATTGACCTTTCAAATTTGAGCGGACTTTGGTTGCATGCAGGTAAATAATCCGCGTGAGAGCAAAAGAGGCGGAGCGCATTGGCCGAAATGCAATCTCCGAACCCACCGGCTATCGTCAAATGACAGTTTAGCTTTTTATTGGTTTAAAATGAGTTTGTAAGCTGGCTACTTGTGAAACACTGCGGTCGTACATGTCATCTCTTGATTCCAACTCCATCATTCCAACAAAAGCTCATCTTTCAATGAAGAAATACTCTCCAGTTCTGATATAACTGATGCTATTGCAGCATCTACACTAACCTCTTCAGGAGCCACCATTGTTGTTTAGAATGAACAGTCGCTTCTCCGCATCACGTCACACACCTAAGCCACGCCCGTAACTGTAGTAACTCCTCACAGTGCGCTGATTGGTCTGTCGTCTGGCGAACGCGACACAAACACATTACTTGGAGCCTGACAAGGTGGATTTTCGTGTGACATTTGATCCTGCGACTCTTACGTGATCTCGTGACATCGCGAGAATCCAGCTGCCGTGCAAGGTTAATGGTGACTTGCTTGTCAGGTTCAAATGTTGGCTTATTTCTCACTGCATATATTGACACATATTGTTTTGGACTAATGCATTCCTTGTTGAAACTGCACACCCTATACTGTATGTGATTTGATACATGGCAGGTTGCTATATTATACATTTCTAGTAACTGAACACTGGTCTTGTTTGGCTTGCTAGAGTTCATCTACAGTATGCATAGAAAATGTCAAACTTAACCAAATCACTTTTTATTTGCATCCCAGCAGCGCATCATTTTTTCTTGCTTTCAGTTTCCATTACCTAAAAATACTTACAATACTAACTCATAAGTCATGCATGCCCACAGAAATCAACCCACCACTGTGTCTCCTTTATGTGCCATCGGAGGAGAGTGAGAAACGAACCAGAAGCTATTAAATAGAGATGTGAAATATCCCAGCTCTAATGCATTAACTGGGGGGCGGGAGAAGGGTGGGGGGGGGGATAAAAAACACACCTGTCCCAGTAATCATCGGCATAGCTCCGTCCCATGCTGGCTGGATTATGTCACCTAGCACATGGTGAGATGTGATATACGACACTATGCCAGTGGCATACAGAGACGGTAACCCAATCACACAGACTATTTTGAGAATGTATGGCTTTTCCCGAAGCACAAATAGGTTTTCGGTGCAGACTGGATACGCTCTGCCACGGCATGCTTACACTCGGTTCCCCACGGGAGGGTATCCATTTCTACGGCCCAAATGGAATGAAAATGCACATTAGCTATTAGGTCTTATGACCGACTGGAATGATTTTGCCAACTGTGTGTGTGTGCGTGTTTGAGTGTAGCTGTCTATGCGCATTGAACAGGATCTGCAGCAATCTCCATTTAATAAAATAAGAGTGAAATTACCTCATACTCAAGCCAGCTCCTCGGTAATACTGGAAAATGTTTTGTCTTGGAGCTACAGCTTCATACCCTGTTACTGCTGGCGATCTGGAATTGTACTCTACCGTAACACTCACTAAAAAAGGGTAATAGAGGACATACTTGAATACAATTTAATGATTTTTCAAAATGATTTTTTTAAGGGCAGAGGTACATAATATCCTGACACTTGGCTTTGCCTTTTTCTATTCAACTCTCAACTGTTCATTGAGGAAACCGTTGTGGTGAATACAATACAACGTGCAATCTGTAATTTTGTTACAGCGTGAGGAGCTGCTGTCCTTGTACGATGTAAAAACTTGGCAACCCGGACTGATTTACTGGAAGAATGCACTTGATTCATTCAACAGCCCAGTGCCGACTCACGTAGGCTCTTCCAGTAAGTCAGTTCGAGATGTCCAGTTTTTTTTTTTTTACATTTGATTCTCTTGTTACTTGGACATTGACGTCTGAAGTACAGTAGCGACACTCTTTCTACAAGTCCTTGTACTGTGTGCCAGCGCGTACAATGAGTAACTGATTTGTCTCTGCACATGATTCCATGCTAAATGTATCCTATACTTGATGATTAAAAAGGGAATCTGATTCTGGTTGTGGTTGGGTACTTGGTGCAGAGGTGTAGAGAGGAAACGGCTCATTGCCCAGATGTTGCGTGGCTCAGCACCATGTTGAGGAATACAGAATATGACAAATTCAGTCAAGTGGTGAAAACACAGGCAAGTTTTAAAAAGATCTGGAATTACACACAAGCTCAGAACTGGAAGTAATGTGATTTGTGCCAACTGGTTGATAGTTTCTTTTGCCATGGAAGCCCACCACAAATCATCACATCAGCCAGCATAGCAGGAAGTCCTGGGCATGCTGCAAGTTTACTGGATGGTAGGGTGTATTTTGGCTACACTGTTCAGAAACAAATATTATTAAATGAATCTTAATCCTAGAGGCGTTTGGCTAGCTAATAGGCATTTCTCACAGCAGACATTTTGACTTGTCGTAGCAGGAAGGGCACAGGTGTTACTAATAAACTTAATTATGGTTGGACTTCATTTAGGTGTGCCAGTGAGCCGTGCCAATGGGTCAGAATGCACAACACAGGGGACCCACAGTAGAACTGGCATAACGAAATGCTGCGCAGACTTTATTAATGTTATTAATTAGACGTGTGATTGACAAGTGGAAATTTTCACCGTGAGAAAGATCTATTCAGTGTTGACACAACATGGAGTTACAGCTGGAGACGTAGAAACATGAGTGTCTGGAAATCCTAAAAAAAAAGTGTTCAAAAATAATGTGCGTAGGTTCAGGGCCTTTAATCTTGAGTGTAGTTAAAGATAGTGTACTTGGTCTGGAAGGAGTCCAGGTGGTAATTAACATGACATAAACTGGGCAGGTCGCCACTCAAGTCTGTAATGGGCATTAGGAAAAGGAAAATGCTATTTATTGGTGTTATCATTGTGTTTCCAGCCTTGGCACATTTGCTGTATGTTAATGTGTATGTTACACACACGGTTGGTTGCTGTCTTTCTATTCTGTCAGCACTTGTTTTCAGATTTATCTGCCTTAGTCTGGCATAAATCACACGCTAGACATTCGGGGCTGTAATAATGCATCAGTGTACACAGCAGACAACTACCGCTGATTTGTCCAGTTGTGCACACAAACCATTTTTGCACTGGAAAAAAAAGTTTTTGTAAATCTAAATTAGGTGAACTGTCACATCTCCAGCCGTCGGTCCACAGGATGCACTTGGTCCATACAGGGACTTGATCCAGCAACCCTCAGATTTACAAGCCAAGTCCATATGAACTAACCTACCGCCGCACCATTTTTTGCACTGGAAAAAAAAGTTTTTTCTTGTAATAAGTAAAAAAATCTGCCAATGGAACAAGTGGAAATTCACTTAGTAAGATTTCTTGAAATAAGATGTAATATTTAGGCCTGTCATGATAAAAAGAGATCTTGAAATGAGCTGGGAAAACTTGTTTGGAGCTGTATTTCACTAGTATTAGGAAGTGTTGCATGTCATAATGAGTGTAATGAATGAATATTCAAGATGCATTGTCTAAAAGCAAGTCTCTATATCTCTCTGAAATGTTACTTGTCATATGATTGTGCCTTATATTAAGTGTTATGAAATATTTCAGCCCAGTCGCACAGCAGTTTGTGAAATATTCATGAAATGTAATGTAATTTCAAAGATTTTGCATTTTTGTAGATACTCAAACATTAAAAAAAAAAAAATCAAGGAAAAGGCCTGATAGTAATGTTCACAATGTTTGTTTAACAGTTGGTCCGTGAGAAGTGCAGTACAAACATGCAATGATGCAATTAATGCTCACATTAAATAAATATTATATAGAGTTATGCAGATTATTTTGCAGAATAGCACTTTGAAGCTATATGAAACAGAGTGACCAGAATGTTAAACACTATACTGTCTCTCTTCATATCTTTCTAAGACTTTTTTCTCACTCCATTCTTCTTCACAGGAAAGATTGTGTGATAACAGCTTGAAAGAACGCCTTCTGAATGAGTAATGCTGAGAGAGAGACAGACTCTGTCAGACAGGTTACCAACCGGTTAGCAGAAAAGGTGTTAAGCCCCCTCTCTCCCCCGCCTCCTTTTTTTCTTTCCCTCCATATCTTACATCTGTTCAGCTGCCTCTAATTAGGGCTTTTACAGACGACAGCATTAAAATGGCCCCGGAACCACGCCAACTAATGAGATGCCATTGACAAGGCAGATCTTTCATGCACAACTCCGTTTGTCAAAATCTATCTTTCATTTTGTGCCTTGACAGCCAGCGTTTGTTCAACACTTTGTCTGCCTTCACACCTGTTGACAGGCCTTAGCTGAGATGTAAAGCGGGTCACTGAGTTGGCTTGTTTTTTGGCGTAGTTTGCAGCATCGGATGCTCGCGGTGATGGATTTTCTCAGGCAGATCATTGACATGTTTGCATGACATGAAGCATTTTTCACCACTCTGTTGCTGCCAGTATTTCTATTACGCCGAACAGAGTCAATCCATCGCTCTGCTCTTATAAAGCCTTTTTGTTATGAGAACATGAACCCACATCAGTTCAGTAGCTACATATCATGCATTGCTTTTTACATGCCATTACATTTCAAAGAGAGCACTGAAGCACACTGAAATTCCAAAACAAGCAATTTTGTGACCAAGTCTATTTTCCAAAAATATAAATTATAATAACGAGACCATAACTTGAATTCACAATAATGTGGTCTTGCATCGTCAAACATGCTCATTAAAAATGTAGATAACTACAATTTTGGAATGCATTAAAAATGATTGATAGTGAAAATAATCAAATAAATGATGATACATTAAAGACCACCTTATGATAAATATAATTTGTAGGAGATAGTTGTTTTTGGGGTACATGAAAAAGACAATAGTCATCATTCACTGCCAAATATGGGCTATTATTATTATTATTTCAGGGCTGTGGCTATAATAACCCTTTACTCTTTACTCTTTATATATACACCTATTGTTTCATGTATTTATGTACATAACAGTCCTGTCTATTATTTACCTTCAGTCCAGCTTTGTTGTCCTTGTTCCTAGCTGTTATTTCTATTTCTGTGTAAGTATATCAAGACAGATGCAAAAAAAAAAATAACAACAAAACAAAGTCAAATTTCTTGTATGTGCACACGCACTTGGTAAATAAATCTGATTCTGATACTACCTCCAGTGTTGTTACTAGGAGGAGTAATATCAATATTTCATAGATTTAAGTCAAGTCAATTTTATAACCCAATATCACACATCACAAATTTGCATCATGGAGCTTTACAATCTATACAGGATATGACACCCTCTGTCCTTTATGACCCTGATGTGGGAAAACTTAACCAAAGAAAAAGAAAAAAATGAACATGGAAAAATGGACACAAATGAGTCATCTTAACTTGAAGAAGTGCTTATAATTGAAACAAATAACAATATTGTAGCTATTAGGTGATAAGTGATCAGTTCTCATCTGGTCACTGGTTGCAAAATATCGTAATACTAGCATTAATTAAAGCATTAACAAAGTGGTATTGTAAACAAAGAAGCATTAATAATGAGCAAATGTGTCAGCTAATTATGGTTAATGGACCTTTTTTCCCAGCAGACATTGTGGCTTGTTATAGCATGAGCAGCACAGGTGTAATTGATGACATTGAAACTGACTAACATCGTTAGTGAAATTTGTTTCAGCTGTGCTTCTCCTGCTGTGACAAGCAAAAATAAACTGAACAAAACAAAACCAGGTGACCGGCGGTTAGATGTAGCAGCTAAGACACGACACTATGTACATAAGACAACTTTGGATTTACTCACTAGCCGCCTGCCCTCACCTCAGGCTTCAGTTGTCAAACTAAAACATCCCAGACTGGAGACCAAAATGTGTAACACTGATGTAACATGTTAATGTCTAGCCGTCCAACACTGACTGTACTGTACGCATATTAGATAAAGTCTTAGAAGACTATTTAGCATGTTGTTGTTGGTAGTGAGTGATTGGATGAAATCAAAAACTCAGGAGCGATTAATTATGCAATAATTGCATGGTTTTCTTGCCCACTTGGGGACAGTGCAGCAAGCTGTAAACACAACACAGATATAGGGCCTATCATCCATTATACAACTGATAAGACATCCAGTCAATACAGAGCAACATTATAATTTATTTTGAATCATGTTTCTCACTACTTAGGGGTGAGAATCGGACGGGCAAAAGTGACCAAAATGAAAAATGTACCATACTTTGTCCTGACTTTGTTTATGAAATTCAATCTTTAATATTAAAACTTCATAAACATGTGGATGACAATATACTTAATGACCAATATTTTGACGTTTATTGAAATATATATTTATTTCTCTTTTCTTACACTTACACTTTGGCCCCAAATAGCTCAGTGTTTTCAATGATAGGCCTTTTGGTTTTTGATTAATAACTCTGAATTGGTTTAGACTTCACATGTGCCCTTTTGGCAGTATAAAGAGCTCACCACAAGCTTTCATTTGATATATGAAACTAATTGTTGGGCAAAAAATGTCACTTACTCCCCTCTGGTTCTCATCACTCATAATGTAAGTCCAATATTCACTCTCCTTTAATCTCTGTTTTGGTCTCCACCATCTCCTGAGGGAAATATCTGGCTCTTCAGCTGCTAAATGCTCCACCAATGTTCACCAGCTAGTTTTCTAACTGTGTCTGTCTGCTGTTTGATGCTGGGCAGAGCCCTGAGTTTGTTACTACAAGCGACACCTTTCACATTAGTAATTTGATCCATTTGTCATTTCAACATAATGATTAGAGCAGCTTCCATGCAGGTATAATGCTTATGAATCTGTGAGATTGGTAAATACATATTCAGTCTTGGTGGTCTAGTAGCTTTTCCTGATCAGTCACCAACCAATTCACTAATCATTTGTGATTTATTGGAAACTAACTCTGCAGTTCCTCATATACATGCTAATTAGTGGTGTCTGCTTGTTATTGCTTATTTGCCTTGTGAAGTCTTTGTAAGACGTATTTACCCAAATATCAGCTTTTCAAAGCACTGGAGAGGAAGGAATGTGTTTTGTTACGTTTGTCTGGAAAGTAATTACAGGGCTATTGTTCCTTAAGTGCTGCTTCATGAATATTCATTGTTTCTAAAGATAAAATGAGGCTTTTAGTGGCTGGTTGTGTTCCTCCATTTCTTGTTTATGTTTCTCTGATAACAATCGCATCAAACAGCAGGGTTATGTTTAGAGGCAAATGGACACAGATGATTGAAAGGCGTTTTTTACGAATGCTTGGAGGCCTTTTGTGAGACGGTGGACAGCCGGAGGCTTAATGACCAGTGTAGACAATTAAATAGACAAACTGGGAGCTAAGTGTTTAGCATCTCCATTTATTTGTCATGTCTCAAAACGATTCCCCAGACAGGCACATAAAAATGAGACCCGCTGAATTTGGTGACATCACATTAGTTGTCAGCATTTATTAGTCATGGTGACGCATGTGTGTGTGTAAAGGTCATCGAAGGTAAAAGAAGGGGTTACTAAAGAGACTTAATTAAATCCCCCCTGTTAAATAAGAGACTAATGGTTGGATGAGTTACAATTACATCTATCGAGCAACTGTGTTTTCTCGGCGTGAGTAAGTCATAATCACTTACCTTTTTCAATTACAGCGGCAGGTTTTGCATTTAGTTGGTGGAGGTGTTAATATGGAGCAGGCTTGTTTCAAATGACAAAGTGTTTGCCTTAATTATTGCACCGAATTAGTCAAAACCAGCCGGACAGATAAACTGAAGCACTGAATCCACAGCTTCATCTGAAGTACAATAAGTGAATCAAAGAGTATAACTCCACCTTATACTGTATTTGATAGAACAATAACCGGACTATCGGACTCAATTGCCTTTTCCTTTCTTTTTCCTTGTTTTGTTGTGATTTTATGCTGCACACGGCATGAGTCTGCGGAAGTGAAAGTAGTTGGTTACCTGGCTCTGCAGCCTATCCCTTGCAGCTCTTCATCTAACAGCTCACTGTGTCACTGTGCAACTTCTTGTTCGATTACTCCTTACAATATTTCAAACTAATCCGCTGTCAAAAAATGACAAAAATGACCATTGTCTTGTTTTGTAGAGGCATTTTTGATGAACAATAGCGTTCAGTGTCAAGCTCACTGACAAACATGTTGCATTTCCTGTGACTATGTCATAATTTAAGTCAACTTGTGTTTTAAATGCTTTTAATGTGAAGCAGCAGCAGCAGTAGGAAATGTTCAGTTTGCATCAGCAGTAACTTAATAATACAGAATGTTTTGAAGGAATATATAATATATACATACTGTAATACTTTCATCAGTGGGCCATAGGCTCAATCACAATTGAGTTACCTCCTTCGGCGATAGATAGTGAGTTAATTTGTTTGATTTGATTATTACTTTAAGTTAACACAAAAACTGCGGTAGAAGTTGAACAACAACTGCAATATTTTCTGTGGATATTTTTTTTGTTTTTCGCATGTAGATAGGTAGCTAACTAGCTATAGGAAGATGATGCCCCCACCTAAACTCTGATTGGTCAGTTGTTTCGGGGTAAAGAGCCATAAATTGCAAATTTGAAAACAAATATGATGTATAGACGTCACTTTAGAGTTCTGTAGTTCAGGAATTTGGTTTAAATTTCAAACTGCTGACTTTATATACTTTTTCGAAATCAACATTATTTTACTAAACTAATTTTGGAGGACTTGTTTGCTATTTCCCCCGCTATCATTTGTGATATTGTCCCTGTGTATGGTATCTCATTTGAAGCTTTTACACATTTTACACATCTGTGGCTTTAACCAAGAGTAACTTCAAATAGTGAAATGAGTTTAAGTTCCCGTGAATCACAAAAATTCAAAGCAACCAACTGTAAAAGCTGCAGGGGTCAAAGCCATAGTACTGCAGACCAGTAAGAGTAACTTCACTTCCTGTATACACTCCAGCGTATTTCTTTAAACAGTGCTGCTATAGTTTGAAATACAAATCCTTTGGAAACCCCTGGATGAATAGATCCATAGAGAGCAGCTCTGTGAGCAACATTGCAATTATACAATAATTGTATTCCCCTCTTATGGGAATTAACCTGCAGACACTAAGTCACTGCCCTTGCCTTCAGACGTTTCCTCTCAGAAACATCAATTTTCCCATTTCCTAATCCTCAAATTGCTACTCATGTCAACTCCTGAATATCCAGGTACAAACTTACTTGGTTTAGCAAAGCCAGCCTTTGGCAAGTTGTTATGCTGGGATGTATGTGTAGACATTGTTCCCTGGAGTATAGAGGACATGCTTTTGGTTTTGGCACTGATGCTGGAAAGCAGTGGACTGAGTGGTGGTGACTGAATTATTAGCAAAGGAAGCTCTTGACCAGGAGGTCGTCAGTTTGAACCCTGTGAGTTTTTTTTCGGGCGGTGAATTGGACGCACTCCTCACCTCTTTCAACAACTCCCGTCACAGTGCATTTGACCAAAGCAAGAAGCTAGTGGGTAGCAACAGGCCTATATCTGTGTGAGTGAGAGCTGGATGTTACAGGAAAAGAGCAGTTGTGCTCAGCAAACCCTCCCTTGGTAAATAGAGGTTGAAAGGAATATACTTTCATTACCCTGAGAACTGCACTGCAACTCCTCTCTAGACAGCTGGGCCAAAAGGTTACGGAGGCTTGGTGGGGTGGCAGTAATTAGAGATCCAGGGCAACCCGCTTAAAGAAATCGATCTGTATCTGGCAGCCGAGCCAGAGACCAGAGAATCTTATTCTTTAACTGCCACAATTAAAATGTTCTTTTCCTTGTCTCCTTGTCTGCTGCTTCGGATTAATCATTCAATTCGCCACAGCTGAAAATCTCATCAGACCTTTGGAGGCTTTACCCAGATTTCCTTGCATTGCTCCAAGCTTCTTAAAGGGTTGCTCGGAGGTTATGTTTGCTATGTAAATTGTTTGATTTTTTGGGAATTCCAGACAGCTGTTGTGATTAAATGGATATTACTTTGTGGCTACAATGCTCTAAATGCTCTAATAGCCGGCAAATTTAATACAGGGAGCATTGGGAGGTCTATGTTACTTGGATTTTCATGATTTAAGATCAGATTAAAGTAATGGGATAAGGGGAGGAAGATGTGTGATGACAGATTCACTCAGTGTGCGAACTTGGCCGTTATCCAACTTGCAACCTAGGTTTTACTGAGATTCCAGCGCAGATACGTGCGTCCAGATCACTTTAGAAGTCATCAGCTGGAAACATTATCGAACTTTTCCAAACTGTTCATTGCAGGTTTTGAGTGTTTTCCTGCCTCGGAGCCAGGGAGCTACAAAGTGGATTGTGATCAGCTATCAATCCTCTCCGCAACGTTCATTGCAAAAACCTGCATCTTTGATCAGCCTTAATCGCAGTGTCTGGATCCGGTACGGCAAAGCTGTCTTCCAATCTGGCTTGCCACAGATCAAACTGTAATTTTCTCCCAACATCCAGCTGTCCAGCTCACAGATGTGACTACAAAGCAGCCTGGAGCTCCCGTCCACAGCTGTGGAGAGAAGTTTAAAAAAGATGTGGTTCATCTGTCAACGCCTGGTTCCCAGCCAGAAGGGGAAGTTAAGTTTGGCCCGTCTCCCTGTGTTTGTGAGAAACATCTCACAGCCTTTTTTACTTTCTTTTTTGTTGCTTAATCCATCCGGTTGATAATTAACTTTGATATTGATTCTGAGTTTGACGACTGACAGGAAATTGACAGGGTTGATACGGGGCACCCTGCAGTAATGTAGGGGGCAGGCCTTGATTGTAATTTGAAGAGAGAAACAGAGAGAATTACAGGCCTATATACTGTTGCAACTTGTTGTGTGGACCTACAGTGATACAAACATGAAATATATTTGTGCATATAAGGCTACATCCACACCAATACCTTTTTGTTTTTCAACGGTTATGCCTAGCTTCCACACTACGCTGGCTTTTTCGAGCTCCTAAAATGGAGAAGTTTGAAAAAGCTGTTGACCCGTTTTAGTTTTAAAACTCCAGGGTTGCATTTTAGTCTGGACGGGCAGAAACGGAGACCTTTAAAAACGATGACGCAGAAACCCACATTCAGATTCTGGTTCTTTGTTTTACACTTTTATTGTTTCCTCTGTTATTGCTGTCGTGTTTCTGAACTGTATCTCCTAGAGATCATTTGTTTATTTATACAATTTTGCCTCATAAATTAAGCAATTGAGAGATATTTGCTAAAACAATTGATAATTTTAAGAGATTTTTACTTCAAATAAGAGACTACATTTGCTTGACATACATCATTTTATAAATTAAAAGGAGAAATAGTGAGGTTGGATGGGTTTATCCTTCATATTATTGCTGTTTTCGGTGGCGATATTATGTCTAAATCCAGGCTCATGAGCTCAGACGCAGAATACCAGAGGGTCAACGCAAATAGACGGCTGTAGTGAAAAGACTGACACTCAATCTTCCTTTCTCTGGATGCCAAACACAAGTGTGGGCACTAATTAGAGACTCCAAGAAATCATTGAGGGGCGGGGAGCCATTGTAACCTGAGGAGAAGCTGTTGTGTGGTGACGAGTTTCAGTCGCTGCCCGAGGGGTTGAAAAACTTCACTTTAGCTTTGGTGTGTCCGCTTTTCACACAACATCACATGTGCTTGCACACCTCTATACGTTCACTATCATTAGCAGCCTGCAGCTGTGGCTGTACAAAACCTTATCACAATTTGTAATCATTTCTCAGATAACACTTTGTGCATATCATTAATTTCATAGCAGTTATGGAAGTTAAATCCTTCAAGGGCTCGAGGGCGTCTTATGTTATTCAACTCTGGTTATTTTTAATGAAGGAACTCAATATTAGTTTGTGTTTTAATTGTTTTCTAGCAACTGTGAGCAACGTTTAAGGCTTGTTATATTTATCATAGCATAAATATATATATTTTTTAATAATTTAAACTAATTTTCACCTGTATTTTAAATTCCTACACTTTCAAAAGTTGATGTTACGGTGTCCCTGAGAGCTGAACACACTGCAGATTAAAAAAACACATGCACAGCATATTGAAAACATCTTCACCAACTTGACGACGACACATCCATCCATCCATCCATTATCTGTAACTGCTTATCCTATTCAGGGTCACAGCGGGGGGGCTGGAGCCGATCCCAGCTGACAATGGACGAAGGCGGGGTACACCCTGGACAGCTCGCCAGACTATCACAGGGCTGACACATAGAGACAGACGACCATTCACCCTCACATGCACACCTGCGGGCAATTTAGAGTCAACAATGAACCTAACCTGCATGTCTTTGGACTGTGGGAGGAAACCGGAGAACCCGGAGAAAACCCACGCTAACACGGGGAGAACATGCAAACTCCACACAGAAGGGCCTCAAGCCGGGTTTGAACCTGCGACCCTCTTGCTGTGAGACGGCAGCACCACCGTGGAGCCCTTAATTCTATTTAATAATAGAATTTTTCTTGGAGTTGCTTTATATACTATGAAATAATATAAATATACGTTTCCATCACTTTAGGGGACGTTACATTGACTTACATTAATTTCCTGGCCAGAGACTAACCCTGAAAGTAAACATAACTACCACTTGCCTAATCCTTATCCTAACCCTATCCCCAAATTTAACCTTAATCTAACTTTAACTTAACCCTAAACTAAGTCTTCAACCTAAAATGTATGTATAGACTTGCATTTTGTCCCCATAAGTAAGGCGAGTCCCCACAATGTGACTGTGTAAACAGATTTATGTCCCCACAACATGAGTAATACACACACAGACACACACACGAACTAGTGGTATCAGGTTAGGCCATCTGATATGACCTGCAGATGTTTTGCTTTGCCTCTGCAGCAGGTGTCAACAGCTGTCTGTCCTGCCCACTTGGCCAGGATGACCTCATAGTTAAAGAGAGACCACCCCTCAGTCAGCACCCCTGCTGGAAATGATCTGACATGCTTTAGTTTTCATTACAACCATGCCCTCTTCAGGGTCACTGGTCTGGCCTCCCTGTACATAGAGGGGCATGGAAATGGAGCATGTCATAGCAGGGCTCAATAAAGTCACATTATTATATTACGACACAGCAGTCTTTTCAGTGCTGGGACCAATTACATTCCTTGTGACCTTTGACCCCCTCGCTTAAAGGGATTTCACGGGTCATATTTGTCCACCTGTTGATGACAGGACTCGAAGTTTTAAGAGGTTTAAGAAGTGAAGTCGACAGGAGTGGGAGCTGTACTGTGGACTGCAAATGCAACGTTATCAGTGGGATGTTTTGCTTTTTTTATCCACTTTCTGTCAGTCTAAAAAGGAGAGACAGCTTGTCTGAGAGCCCTGCTACTGTTTGTCTTAATGGATCTTCACAGGTCTCAGTGAGCTTTCTGTCATGCTCTTATCTCCTCCTTGACCAGTGATGTAACATATTTGTCATGGGTCCTATCACGCACAGACATAGACTCTTCTCTATCATACAAACCTGTTTCTCTCTTTTGAGGCGAAGCAGGTTTCAAAAGTGATATGTTTGTTTTGCCCAACCCTTGAATGCTGAAAATATGAATTAATTTAAAAGTAAAATCTATGGAATGGATAGTATTTACACTGTGACTACATTTTCTATTGTGGAGCAGTCTTGGGTGATAGGACAGTTAGTATTGGTGAGCCCCCTAGAGGTTTTGGGCCCAACTGCATGTCTAATAGCTGTGTTACTGGAGCTGCCAGGACACATATGGCATAATATCAAACACTAGAATATAATTGTAAATAAAGATACTAATTATCTAGAGGAAATTATACTGAGTATAGGTGATGGATATTTACTTGCCAGCAACTGATGCACTGCAGCCAACCCTGACTGTTGATTATATATTAGCATCATCATTTATTACATTAGTGAAAAGAACAAGTTATTTGAGTGAGTGTGAGTGAGGTAGAGGTGTGTTGTATATTTAGCTCAAGGGCACTTCAGCATGTCAGTTGTTGGTGGACACAGTGATCGATATTATCTGTGAAATTCTGCCATGAGATGGTTTCTGATCACTGAGCCAGTCATGTGTGGAGATAAGAAAGATTAAGTAGCTTTGCTAGCTGTCACTCAAACTGTATTGATTTAAAACATCTTCAAATATAGAACAAATTGTATTCATACTCACGATTAAAATACACACAGTGTACACACACATTGTATACACAATGTACGCATGCATGTGATGAAGATATAGGTAAAGACAGGTCACATTGGATCACACTAAATACCCGCACTGAATAAATGATCTTTCACAGGGCAAGTGGATATGTGACTGCATTGCAACCCAATAAAACCCAGTAAAAAAAGTTTGCATTGTATGTTTATGCAAACCATGTGATATGTTGAATGTCAATGTTTCATATCAGCCTTGTATCACGCTTGCAGAAATGCACAATGCCACATGGTTAACATTGTGAAACATTTGGTTAGGTTTAGGCAACAAAACTACCTGGTTAAGGTTAGAAAAAATATCAGAGTTTGTGTTACAATAATAATGCAACACGTAATGTAACAATCGTAACAATGTAACTACTGTCAATAAATAACAACCACCCTTAGCGGACTTTCTTGTGAAACGTTACGCCACAACCTTAACATCGTTATGTAACAAGTGCAAAGCAGTGGGCTACCTCCGAGTCTAAAAAGCGAAGCCAATGCTGAAGTGCCTTAAACTTGCATTCTTCGTAATAGCCAGCAGGGGGCGACTCCTCTGGTTGCAAAAAGAAGTCAGATTGTATAGAAGTCTATGAGAAAATGAGCCTACTTCTCACTTGATTTATTACCTCAGTAAACATTGTAAACATGAGTTTATGGTCTCAATCACTAGTTTCAAGTCTTCTTCAATACAGCATGATGTTCATTTAGTAAATTATGGTCCCATTTAGAGTCAAATAGACCATAATTGTATGCAAATCAACATACATGCATTCAACAGTCATTAGATTGTTGTGACACGTGTCTGTTTTGGTGAGGTCCTGATATCTGTCTGCCCTTATTTCAGCAACCTCTGCAGGGAATTTGGTTGTCAAACCTGTCACACCTGCTTCCTCTTCCGCACAACGCACAGGAGCATGTGCCTGGCAGATTAAACCGCCACAGAAGGGTCCCACGCAGCCAAATTATATTTTAATGGCATGAAAGATTCCCATGGCGTGTTCCAGCCCCTTTTTTTGCCCGACCGACTGTAAACCCAAAAGCAATAAATATCCTAAGCAGGGTGGGGAATTTACTGCACCTGTAGTAACCACTGCAACGTCTTAATAAGCAGCAGATGTTGGAGTGATTGCATCGAGCCTGAAACGCATGCATCATGAAAAAAAGGGAATTCTTTGTTAGGTACAGTTTCATCACCTGACCAAATCGGCTTCAGCTCTGTTGCTCAGGGCCTCACATTCATTTTGATCAGCAGGTATACGAGGCTGAAATTAAAAACAATCTGGATTTAGTGTCACAGTGACTCGGCTGTCAATTACCGGACAGGAAATAGCTGTCGTGAGTGGTTATTCATGATGCATGAGGCTGCTGGGAGAAAACAGTGTAGTACTGGACCAATCTTTAGCCCATAATGTGTGGAAATAACAATTTGGCCAATTTACTGAGCAAATACAGCCCCCATGGCAGTGTAATCCATACCAATATGATTTGGCCCTGGTGGTATGATAAGTTTAATGTTTTTAATTTTAGTCAGAACCAATGGAAGTTGTAAATTATGGCTGTTCCCCTTTAAAAAGTATCTTATCTGACCTCATATTTGAGGCACTCAGACATATTTATTGCTTTTTTCGGGGCTGAATAGTGGCGTGGACTTTCCAGAAGAAAGGCATAGTTATGTCTACTATATCATGCTGTATGACCACCAGATAAACTCTAAAGCTAAAGGCCAATGTAGTGAGACACTGTAATGATATCCTGTGAGGAAAGATGAATTTAGTGAGCCTAACAGAAGCCAGAATGAATGGTTCTCATTCCTCCCGCTCCTTTTTTTTATGAGAAACATGCAGCAGTCTGGACGAAAGGGGGGCTGCTCTCATTAGTTAATCTTTGCTTGAAGGCATCTAACATTTATTAATGCATCTGGGTATGCATGCACATGTGTGTGCATGGGCTTTGTGAGTGTGTGTGTGTGAGGGGGTGGGGGTTTGATTGTGTGTACAGTATGTATTGCTCCTTTAATCCTATTATAATTGTTGCTGTTATCATAGTAGTAGTAGTAGTAGTAGTTGTGTGCACGAACAGCGTGCACATGTCCATGGATCTCCGCGTGTGCACTCCAGTCTTGTTTTGGCAGGGGAAAGGTTAATGTTTAATAGCATGAATGGTTCACCCACTAACGTGTGAACAAAGCACAATGGCTGCACTGTATAGGCTCCTATTTATTCAGAGTCACTTCCTCCCTTAATAGTCGGCTCTACTTTCCTCACAGAGGGAAAAAAAAAGTAGGTCAAGGAAAAGTCATGTTTGAGGTAATTCACTCTAGGGGACCGCCACTCTGATCATTAGATGACATAGGTTAACCCCGAGAGTGAGGTCATTTTCAAGTCAAAGTTACACCCAGAATCCGGCCCGGCTGGTATAGCGTGTCACTGCCGTTTACAGTAGACGGAGGATAAATCAGAGAAGGAGGATATCAATGGGAAGTTTGAAAAGAGAGAAGCATGAAAAGACAGTATTGTTTGTAAAGAAAATATAATTAAAAAGCTTCAGGACCTTGTGACACCGTGGATCTCGATCAAAGATCGGTTTGCGGCCAATGCAAGGAGTTTCTGCTTTGATGCAAGCGAACAAAAGATCCACAGCAAAGAATCACTCGGATAGTTCGTTCTTGAGCTCCGTGCACAAAGACCTGAACTGAAGAGGAATGCAAACACATTGTTCCCCCCACCTACTGCAATTACTTGTGATGAGTGTGCAAGGATTAAGCAGGATATTTGCAGACTTTTTGGATTAAGCATGATTTCATCCATGCAGATCTCTGGAATACCTTTTCACCAGGACCTAATGCTTTCATGTCCAGGCCTTTTTCTCCCCTTTTCTCTGCAACAGCAAGCTTAGATTTTCCTTTCACATCCCCCTCTTAATTACAGTCTTAATAAAGAGACATTTCAGTCATCATTTAACAGATTTTCCCAATGAATTATGTACAGAGAGAGCTCTTAAAAGCAGGCGTCTATTTATAATTGTGCAATTGAGTTTTGTTGTTTGTTTTGGCTACTTCTATTAATACCACATGTGCACTTACTATCACACATGCAGTACAGTACATCTGGACTCATATATTAAAGAATCACTTTTTTTGTTTCACATTATTCATTATGCACTTTATGAGCCTGTATGTTGGAGCCCACAGTAATGGGGGTGTAATTAAAAACATGTCATTGTGATGGAGGGCCAAGCTTTAATAGCATGAAAGCTATCGGCTTGTTTCCTCCTGAGCCAGCAAATGGATATAATAACAGTCAATCAAACATAGTAACTACTTGCACCAAAGATTAAAAGAGCAATCATCCAATCAGAGTAGTTTCTGCAAAGAAATCAACTAAATATTGACTGCAGGGGCCAAGAATTAGGTTTATTTGATTATGATCATGTTATTAACCTTGTGTTGAAGGTGAAGTCTTGACCCACAAAAGATGGCTTTGAGGGCCGTTTTATAATCCAATGCCAGATAAAATGTCTGTTTTCTGTCCTTAAGGAGTGCATGTATTAGTTTTCAAAAAGTTTGGTTTGCCCAAAGAAGGTGGCCCTTATTTGTACTCGAGGCCAAACTCTTCTCACAGTTATGAAAGGGCCCGTTCATTGAGAAGTCATGCCTGGGCTTTGTTTTTCTTTGCATCTGGCACACTGTCATTCAATCTGTTCCCACCTGGCTCACCACCAAACCCAAATGGAAACATCAAAGGGATACCTGCTATCTGAAGTAATTGTTTTTGCTTTTTTTTAAGTGTCATTGTTGTTTTATCTATATTTTCTTTATTTGACAGACTGCATCAGTGGGGATGCCAGGAGAGAAAGTGTGGATGTCATCAAGTTACATCTTGATAAAAATGCTGTTTTTTATTGGATCAGAGAGGGCCTGGACAACTTTATACCAACAACCAAACACACAATTATGAGGCAATACAAAAATAAAGTTCACTGGGGCCATGTCAAATTGTGGCAGAGGTACATTTTATTATAAAATATGTTATTGTATTCTGAAAAGCAAATTTGACCAAATATTAAATCATATTTGTAATAATTGACTCCTTTGAAAAATGATGTGCATTAGTTTAACAATTGACCGTTTGCTAAACCCGTCGTCTGAACAGCAATCATAGCTTAGCAACCAATTAGGCACAGCAGGCCTGTCAAGCTCTGGATTTCTCCACATGTTGAAGTAGTGTCCATGGGGCTGTAGAAAAAGCAATATTCAGCATATAAAGAAATTGGAGGACCGTGTCTTTTTTAAAATTGCCTCTTCCAAATCCCCAAAATACAGCTCTAGCTGCTCTGTTCTGTTGCTGACCAGGACGTTATGTAACACAGCGACATGATCTCATTGGAAGGCATATAAATAGCATGTCACTTTTAAGGACATTTCGTGCGTCATGTCACACATTTTAAGCTTTTTGCGTGTCGTTTAATGCCAGACTCATTACATAAAGATGCACTGTCGCAGTTTAAAACACGGAGGTTAATGGTAAATTCAAACAAAGCTACGTTTGTTTAGGAAAAGATCATGGTTTGGGAGGACGTTTGTTATGTAAATTACGTTACGTACGTAAGTTAAGTAGTCAATGTAAACCGTCACGTGCAGACGCACGGTCTCAGTTGTAAACACGCGGTTAAGGTTGTGAATTCAAACTAAAATATTTGGTTATGTTTAGGCAACAAAACTACTTGGTTAGGTTTAGGAAAATATCATGGTTTAGGTTAAGCGAAGGACGTTTGTTACGTAGATTAAGTTATGTATGCAAGTCAACATAAATAAGTCAACGGTTGACTTTTGGTTTCACACAGGACACAAACACCGGTCTCCTGGGTGAAAGCAATGCTTTTGTTTGACTCACCCATCCTACCCGACCTCCTCGCAGACTTTCTTGCTCTTTATACCAAGTCACCTGCTATCCGGGGGATTGCTCTGAGCGTCTATTTGCCGTGGCAAGAAATGACACTCGAAAATCAAAAATATGTGTAGCGATAACACGCAAAATAACTAAAGAAATTGGCGCCATTTGGTGAGACGAGGCTGAACACTGGATAGTCTTCATCTTAAAAGACTTTTCTCCTGTAACATTCAAAATATAAACAGTTTGTTTAAGTAACATTTGTTGTACTTTAGCCATGCCGTGTGCCATAGTTTTGTTATTATTTTATGTTTTGTAATGAATTAATAAGATATTTGAATGAAATTAATGAAAATATGGACCAAAAAAAGCATAAATCTCACCTCTTGGTTGACCAAGTATATGCTAAGCAACCGGACAAGGACTATCTAGCTCTACATTAGCTGGCATTTCAGCCTGTCTTTTTCTACCCCTGCCTGAAATCAAGGACACATTGTTTCAAAAGGTACTAAGAATTTGGTAAATCTGCCTCTATTGTCGTCGTAAACCACATATGCCCTGTGAGAATGGAAAACTTGACAGGCGCAGCAACAGGGGGCAAACTTTCAATTCTCTTTGAATTGTTACCGACTTTAAATAATACAACACTGTGAAACAGACAGTACCCTGCTGAAGTTGGTTTCACTCATTTATTTCCAGCGACCACTCCTTCAGACAGATTTGTTGTCGTTGGAACAACGCTGAGAAACTCAGAGTTGCTGTGGAACTGTTATTTGACATTATACAGGGTGAGAACATGGCACAAACCTAACCTGCCCGTGTTTTTGTTTCTGTTGCGAGCAAATAACCTCCGAATGAATCAGCCACTGCGTATGAATCACCTTAAATCAAATTTATGGGCAAAATAAAGACTAATCAAGCTCAAAATGTGTTCCAAATTTGTCTAACAAGATGCACTGGGGAAATAGTTACTCATCTGTTTAATGCACTAACAAACTTCTCCTGAGTGCATTAAACCCCTGCTGGTTCCTCTGACGGCGAGACGTATTGGATCGGTTTCTGAATACTGAATGATCATCAGTGGCACAAAAATAAATACTGCTTAAACAAATTGAGGATAGACTCGGAGACAGAAACACAGAAGACACAGCATGTTGACACTAATGACAGTATATTGAACCAGTGTTAAAGCATATTGTTGTGACAATTAGGCCCTATACGAAACAAAGTCTACCGGAGTGTTGACAAGTGCTCTATAGATTATTAACACACTGCAATGATATAGAAATTAGTTTTGTCGCCTAAACTGTTGCATTTCAATTAATTTCTTTTTTAATTATTAACTTTGTTAGGTTCAGACGACAAAGCTACTTGGTTAGGTTTAGTAAAAAAGCATCATGGTTCAGATTATAATGACTAGGTTTGTTAAGTTATTAAGCTACGGACATAAATAAGAATAAGTGAACATTGACTTTTGGTTTCATACGGGACACAAAAAGCAGTCTCCTGGGTGAAAGTCCTGTGTTTGTTTGACCCATCCACCACTGCTATGTCCTCCCTATGCAGACTATTATTACAAACGTATTTATGATAAGTAAAAAACAAACATAATCTGCAACGAAATATTATTCCCTTGAAAGATAATTCACAATGCAGTTTCATTTTAAAGGAACATAATTATTAGGAGACAGGGCTTTTGCATACTTTCATAGCTCTGGACTAAACCCAACTGACACGTGGTTACTAGCGTGCTAGCTAACAAGATACAACATGTGAATATTTGCTGAAAGGCATATTTGTTTTACTTATGATGAGACTAGTTGTTTCCTCCTGCGTCAAGTGCTTGTGCTAAGTTAGGCTAAACATTGTATTGAAGAGAGTATTTGTGTAACATTTCGGAAATTGTCTAGTATTTCAGACTGAGCTGCAATGCGGATGATGGGGATTGTTCATGATAAGAGATTATAAACTCTTTTGAAAATTATATATTGATGCTACTTTGTATTGATTTTGATTGCTTAAAACATAACAAACTAGACACCATCTTGTGATGGGATCACACCAGTCGCAGCGTCAAATCAGACCATGGGCGTAAAGACGGGGGGGGTGATGGTCCCTTCCCCACTTCCTACCCCCCTGCTTCCGGCACTTTTGCTCGGACCACGCCCATCTTCAAACTCTGCCTTCATTTTTATGTCAACTACACACCTGTAAAGTTTCGTGACTACATCTTGCACCGTGATGCTCTCGAGTTGACAAAATCTGTCCACAGAGAGACAGAACAGAACAAACAGAAAAATAAACACATGGCAAAGTACTCAAAACAGCTTCTGTGGTAGTTCCCGCTATAGTAGACGTCTCCAGGACCACATTTTCTCATGATGAATCACACACAGACTCACAATGTGCAACAATATCTTTCTTCTCATGTTCTTACATTTGATCTGATTATTTTGACCCGTTGAATTGTAAACAGTCCTGTAATCAGCGTAGCTTTAGGGTGTTGTCATTGCGATGGTTGTGAGGCTCAGGTGGAAGTATCGGGGCCTGTTGGGGCCCTGAGGGACACAGTGACGAGCTCCGTCACTGTGATTAAGTCCTGAAGCAACTGGTCCCAGTGGACCTTAATGGTTTTATGGGAGGAGGAGCTTGGTGAAACGCATCAGGCAGCGTTCCCTTTGAAGTACTCTGAATTAATGCTTTAGATTTGTGGAGTGATGATAACAATATGCAGTTAAACACAAGCGATATACATACAAATAATGAGGGAATATACAAGTTTATGATTATAAATCCTTTAGATTTGTGTAAACGCTTTATCTAATTACCAGATATACCAGGTTGAAGACAAACCCCTGGAACAGTGAAGCTGGCCAATTATTTAATAATTTGCCTGTATAAATATGTTTTTTTTAATGTAACAGGTATAGGCAATATGTTTGAGCAGGTGTCAGATATGTCAGATTTTTTCCAGGTAAGACTGTCAAAGGATGAATAAAACATTAAGGGAGCGTCAATCTGACGTTCTTCTTTAAAGTCTCACCTTTTATATTGGATGCCTGCTCAATATTTCACACTGCATCATATCACTTTGCAAGGTGCTTGACATGTTTTCAAATCATGAGCTTAGTGTCTTCTCCAACCCAAGCCCTCGTCAGTGAAATAATGCATTCTAACTGATTCAATGTGAACCAATCAAACTGCTACAGTATATATTATGCAAAGCACAAAAAAACAATCTGATTTCTGTTTTAGGAGTGCAAGATTCCCATCAGGAGAAGATCATAACAGTGTCTGGAGAGGGAATGGTCCAGAGCCCAGACTTCCCAAACACTTATCCCAGGAATACCGCGTTGGTCTGGAGACTAGTGGCGACCAATAACATGAGGATCCAGCTCAACTTTGATGAAAGGTTTGGTCTGGAGGACCCCGAAGATGGCATATGCAAGTAAGAACAATGCTGATTAATAGCAATAGATTGTTGTTGAGTGATTGTTGTTTTATATCCAGCGGAGGTAGAAGTACTCAGATCATTTACTTGAGTAAAAATAACAATAGCATGGGTCAGCTCTGCACCTTAAATAATTTCCCAATTCAATAATTTACCAATTTTGGGATGAATAAAGTACATCTATCTATCTATCTAAAAGCAATAAGATAAGATAGACAGACAATAAGTGTATGATAAAAAGTGATGACATAAATCAAATGAAATACAGAATAACTTACTATATATCAGCCACAGAACTGAAAACATCTGTGAGGGAATGCTTGGCAATCTATAATAATGCATCATATTGTATCAGTTAATTTTGTATGTAAAATAAAACTAAAGCTGTCAGATAAATTTCGTGCAATAAAAAGTACAATATTTCCCTCTGAGATGTAGTGGAGTAGAAGTATAAAGTAGCAGAAAATGGAAATACTCAAGAAAAGTACAAGTACAGTAGGCCTATGTCAAAATTGTACTTAGGTACAGTAGGAATGTATTTTGTTGCATTCCACCACTGTTTATATCTAAGAATTGCAATAAAGTTAACTTTATAATGGTAACAAGTATCTTTTGCACCAAATATATTGTGGATAATTTTCCTGTCAGGGTATATGATGGAAACTACCACAAAGAAAAGGAAAAGCAGCTACAACAAAGACTGTGAAACTACTTATAAACATTTATAAGCCGGAGGAAGGCGATTCTCAGAGTTTTTTGTGAAATTTGCTAGTTATTTTTCAATTTCACAGAGAGGGGAATACAACAGGAGGCGACACAGTACATGTGAGGCTCACAAGAAACTTGCGGCTCAAAAAGAGATGTGCCGATCTATGGATGCATTCGGGCAAAGCATAGAGATGTTACAAGATAAGGGGCAGAATAGAAATCTTTATTATTTAAAGTATAGTTATTAGTTAGATAGACATTATCTAAAAATTGTAGACTACAGTACCTCTCAGACTTGGTAATGTGTCCCACATTGTCCCACACAAACATACTCTTTGTCCCACATTTGGTTTGTTGGGACCTGGTCACCCTAGTCTAAATGAAATGTTCTCCGTTACACTCGATGAAAAGAATAATCTCCTTTAGCGGTTAGTTGTAGCAGTTTTTCATTAAAAGTTTCCTCTGCTTGGCCAGCTCTCATCAGATGTGGGCTTCCCCAGTTGGCATGCCAGATGTGTGCTGGTCTGGGGTAAAGACATGTCCTGCCTGTGTTGTCGTCCATCTTTAAAGATTTAGAGTCAGAGTGTGGCCATTTGTGAAATTGCCTTTGGTCTGCCGTGGCAGCTCGTGAATATTGAAAACTCAGCAGCAGAGTGATTTGTTTCGTCCAGGTTCAGGCCGGCATATTTTAGTGGATGTAGTCGATATTTTTAGTTGCTCACGTGATTGTTCAAAAGACACCCGCCACACCCCCTGACTGGCAAAAGATAAACACAAACACACACATATACATACGGTACATCCTCTGCTTTATTGAGGAGCCCACTTTCAATTACTGCCTGGGTTTTCCTTCTGTTGCCATTCAATTTAAACAGGCATCCCGAGGAGCCCCGACGATCGATTTACCCACAGCGCATTATGCTCAGTGCCCTGCTGTCAATATATCACAAGTGTCTGGTTAGCATGGAGGAGCCTAATCACTGGAATTTGGAGACGAGCTGGGGGAGGGTGACCTCGCTAGTCATTCCTGGAGAGCCCCCTAATGGATGACAAGGTGAATGACAGTTTGATGTTGGACACGGCAGCACCAGATTAACATGTATCTCAACGCTGCATATCAGGGAATTAAAAGAGGATGTGATTCAGTATGCGTCTGTTCAAGTGACAGTTCCTGGGCTTTCACTTTCATTGTGTGGTGTTTGAGATTCTGACTCAGATTTTGGTCCAGAGTCTGGTTAAAGATGGGTTTGCAGCTGATTTAATGTGCCGCCATGCAGGATTCACGCTTCTGTTTTGACAATATACTTCCTGTATTTTTTTTGGGATTATGTGAGTGCAGGTAATTTGAGCTCCCACCCCCCCAACCACACCTCTGTGCACGTTGACAAATGAGGTTAGTGTTTCTGTTGAAACGGAAAGTTCCACCGTGGGGCAGGGTGCAGATTAACAACGTTTTGTGCCGTTCCTGCCCGTACAAGACGGCACTAGTCGGCGTCCTCAGGGAGAGGGGCGAGAGACAATAACAACATCCTTTTCAAGGGGTCATGCAAGTCATCGCCACGTCTACCGCTCCAGCTCTCACATTTTTCACTCCTTCCCCCAGACTGAGGCCCAACAGGTTTTGATCGGATCCCAAGATACACACTCTTGGCAGGGGCTGGCAGACAGATGAATGCAGCATGCAATCACAAGCAGAAACAGACACACAAGTCTCTGTGCTTGTCTTCTCTCTCTCACCCTCTCTCTTCTCTCTCATACACTCATTCTCTGTCCCACATACACACACACACACACACACACACACTCACTGCCTCTGGCCTAGTCTGCATATCTACTTTATCTTTCATGTGTGTGTTTAAAAATGTATTCACCCCCTTAGAACTTCATTCCAGTATCAAAAAAATGCAATGTTAGTGATACGCCGCACTTACTCTTGTGTCACTGCACAGTGCGATGCAAATAAACCAGACCAGTAATCTCCTGTCCAGTGATTCACAGCAATGGCAGGGGATAAAACAAACAACAGTAGGAGGTGTGTTCGGCTTTGGTAGCGAGCCTGGAGCGAGGGGCGAGGAGCTAAGACGAGAGGGAGGCTGTGTAGTCGAGATGCTCATCTGCTATTCTGTTTGTCCGTGGCGCGATGAAAAGCATTCTTACCAAATCCACTGGAGGAGAGGCATATTGGAGAGGGGATTGGTCTTGCTGCCGGTTGGCATGGCAGCAGAGTCGTGCTTGACGGCTCACAGACAGGACTGCTCTCAGAGAGGCATTTATGCTCTCTGTCTTTAGTCTAAAAGGGAGAGGAAGAACAGTGTTTGTGTTGCTAATCTGCGTCATGTCAGCAGTAGATATTATATCTATTAATAATGTACAAGGAAAAACACTATGTAGGAGAAAGCTTTGTGAATATTAAACACTGTTTTCCTTGCAGTGTGCAGGAAGGTAATCCTATCTGCTAGTATGTAACATTCCTTTGTTGTTCTGATCCTGTTCGCTGTGACTGTACGTACTGTACAGTTTGGTATGTATGTCAGTGCATTTGTAAATCTGAGAAACCGCTGTTCGACATGGTGATTCTGAACACATGGCGGTGTGTAATGATCAGGGCGTGCTGCATTATTGATGAGCCATCTGTCAAAAGCTCTGGAGCTGTCTGATTTTCAGAGAGGAAAGCTTCTCTCCTCATTGACCTCCATCGAGTAAGGCAGAGAGAAGCTAAAATGATATTTCATCCTTTTCCAAAAACCATTTCATGCCAGTCTGCTTCGCATTTATATCAATGAATGTTTTACAATCTTAACCATTTGTACGTTTTAAACTGAATATATGATTTTTCCAAAAAGCACACTTTCAGTTTTACCTTTCCCAACACGTTTTGTTTGTGCAGATTACCAACTTCCTGTATAACGTTCCAAATCAAAGGCAGTCGAGTCAGTAAATTTATCGACCCCCCTCCCCTTCAGTTTATTTAACATCACAGAAAATCCATTTTTAGTCTTGCTCATGTCCCTCCGTGTTGTTTTATTGAAACCAGCTTGAACTGAATCTGTCAAGCCTGCGCAAAAGGTAAACAATGTCTTTGAAATCCAAATATCCGAATTGGCAGCGCTGAATGAGAGGTTAGCGTGCCTGTTGACGCAAATGGCAAAGTGATTAATCCCAGACTGCGAAGAGTCAGTGAAACAAGGCTGTATTGAAGCCACTGGTTGCACACACACACACAGGTATAAATAATAAAGGCTGAACTCCTGAACTTGCGTGTCTTAAGTGCTGAGGTTGGTCGATGTTAGCCTTGGCACACCAAAGGAGTCTGGAGCATGGCCATATGCTTCTGCACTTCATAGTGTTTACTGGTATTATGGGTTGGCAGGGTGGCCGGTGAAGAGAGAGACTGTCATGTAATTACAGGGTCACAAAGTCGGATCCCCACAACAAGCAAAAACACCAGCTTTTGTTTATATTTTTCTCAATTATGAAGCACTTTGAAGTGCATTTGATTTGTTTGACAGGTGGTATATGAATTAAGATTGATTGATTGATTGAATTAAAAATGTATTTAATTTTATTTAGTGAAATTCATGTCACTAAATCCTTTAAACCTGTTAAACTCATCATGTTAAATATAAATATTTTTTTCAGAAATGCATGGGATTTTCTCAAATGCAATGATTGATTTTAATCACCAATATCTTCTGCAGATTCAGTGAAAAATACTGTATAATTTAAACTATGTTGCAGTCCAATTGCATGGGTTATTTATGTGGGTATCAAAGAGAACTTTCTAAAAAATAGAAATATGATCCTGAATAAGGTTAAGAGATAAAAGTACATTATTGCAGAATAAATATTACAGAAAATATCCTCATATAGCTATTCATACTGTATTTTTGTTCATACAGACAACACAAAACAGCAGTCATAAATTTGATTATTTACAAAGTGAGTTTTCAAAACAACTGAGTCCAAGAGACCACAGTCAACATGCAGTACAGTACAGTGTAATGAACTCGAGGTTTAATTGAAACTATATTTCAATGACAGCATGTAGCATCAGTGTAATATGCCTGTCAAAAAGCTGCATCAGCAGGCATAACTGCTAAACAGTAAGAACAGCTGCTAATGCTGCACTGTCAACCAACCTGAGATTTGTCCTCAGCAGATGGGCCATCATTTTATTCTTTTAATTCAAGCAGTAAATAACAGGAACACATCTCATCTCTCAAAGCTCAGATATTTCTTTTTCCTTTTTTTTTTAAATTAGGTTTTAAACCTTTATTTCCCTGGGCAGCTTTATTGATATTAACAACCTCATGTTCAGAAGGGCAAGGCAGAGCTGAGGAGACCATGGCAAACATTAACGGTGCTGACGAGCTTACAACAAGCAAAAATACAATTAAAGTTAACTAACACGCACGTGTAGAGGTCTAAATCGACCATATGAAAACTCAAACAAAGCCAGTAGTAGCTGGAAGTTGTTGCTCGGTATTAAGGAGTATTAGGCGAAGTTAAATTATAACGTTATCAGGATGTGTTCAAATGTAACCTTGTTAAATTTAGTTTTTGGCCAGAAACCTGAATAAATAGGCTAGAGTTGTTTGAAGGAGATGTTTTCACAGCAATACAAATAGATGTTAGAGAGGAAATGATGACCTGTTTAACTTCCTAACACTAGCTTGTTTATTGTTTTACTTTTGTTTTTTACCGTGGTATCAAATTGTTATCGAGAATTGTGGAATTTCACTGGTATAGATATCGACTACTAAACTGGTGATGTCTTAGAGACTAAACTAATCTGTTTCTGCTCTTTGTCTGTCTCACTCTACCAGGTACGACTTTGTGGAGATAGAGGATCCGACTGAGAACACCATCCTGGGTCGCTGGTGCGGGTCGCAGTCGGCACCAGCTAGTCACACGTCCAAAGGCAGTCAGATCAGGATCCGCTTCATCTCTGATGAGTACTTCCCGTCTGAGCCGGGATTCTGCATCCGCTACTCCCTTCTTCCTCCGGTACGTACAGTACATGTGCTAACAGTCAGGAGTTAAAAAATGTGCATTGTTGCTGAGCACTTTGTCATAGCATTTCCATCTCTAACTTCAGGGAGTTCACACATGGCAGTAAGCAATGCCTCCCCATGCAAGCACAATTAAAATCATTTGCTTGTTACATAACACGGTATCTTAATTTGCAATCATCCATTTGTGCTTATGTGGGGAGAAATTATGTTCAAGCACTTCAGCACATCTGGCACCTGTCATTTATTTTTGTGATTTTATGATGTGCAGATATTATGCACTTAGACATAGACAAAAACAAAATGCTTTGCGAGTACAGCTAAAACTACAACGATACCTGAGTTTTTCCTTCAAGGATTAAAATGTGAATTTTATATAATGGACCTTGGAATAGTTCTATGACATCAGACAGCACACAAAAAGTAAAAATCACTTCAAATGGTTTCAGACTGTAATTCTCTCGTTTTCTGGGGCTGGTATTGTTTCTACTTTTAAATAATCAAACTGTTATGTTCTATATTACTCTTCTATATAAACCATATATATCCCGTTAACCTGCACAGTATATATAGATCCAGTCTGACAGACGAGGTGTCTCAATGTCACTGTTTCATGGGACTGAGATGGAGAAAATAAGTGGCTTCACATTCACAAAGAGGTCGTCTGACCCTCGGGGGGATTCATTCAAGCCCCTGAAATGAAAGTAGGAGTTAAGAGATAGAAGTGCTTTTTGTGGAGGAAAATTGTCACGCTGCTGTCTGTCTGTCTCAATTTCTCATCACGTACTGTAGTTCAAAAGTAATATCCCCTTTTATGTGTTTTTACACTACCTCACTTCACAAAGATCCCCCTGTTATTTTACTCTGTACTTAGGACTGAAATATATTTCTGTCCTGCTTGCTGCTCTTCCTGTTATTTCTCTTGTAACACAGAATAGAATCACTAGTTCCATCCCTCGTTAATATTTCCATTCACCTTTTAAACTTTTGGCAGATATTTAGTGTGTATAGCACAAGCCAAAACTCATTCAGTGCCTCACCAGCTTTACTAAAGACCAGAAGAACTCAAGACTCAAGCAACAATTGCAGCCAAAGTACCAATATGTGTCAGAGTATCGGCTGCTGTGAGTACAAAAAGTGAATGACAAAGAGAGACGCTGTTATTGTCTTTCTCCTATCGTACCTCATGACCCTTCGCTTGACTTCAGTCGGACATCAGCCTGACAATCAGATTGAATTGCCTTTTCATTTCACTCCATTCAGCCTGACATTGTGCTCATGTTCTCTCATTTCTTGTGGGGCTGGAATGGGGTTATATTGCTCTGTTTTGCATGTATAGCTTTATCATTATACCTGTCCACCAGAGGATAGCGTGTCAGTGTCACGTTTTGCCTCGCTGAGGTGTGAATATTACACACGTGTGAGGGGCAGTACCAGCAGGGGGCTACAAAACCACTTAGTTAGGTTTAGATCTTACAAGGTCTTACAATAAGAACAGAAACTAAGTACAATACGTACGGAAACAACGTAGCATAAGTATAGAAAACACGCCACTAACATCACTAAAAAAACACGGCACAAATGTCACTTACGTATCAAAACACCGGTCTCGAACACCGGTCATTGTAGTCAGCACAGACTACATGGGATACAAATGACACGCCAAAAGCAAGAACGGCGTTCTTAATGCACGCTTTTTGACTTACGCATTATCATTTCATTCATATGCCTATTCGTGCGACCGGGCTGATCTAAAAGACCATGCTTGTTCCTGCCTACAAAGCTCTGATTGGTAAATTGTTTTTACAACGAAGGGGAACAACTATATATTGCTGAACACAGTGAAATGTGATGCAGGAGGTCAAGAACCAGCTACGCTAGCTGGACATTAACATACCAGAAAAACTGCAGTTCTTTGGTTCCATCCTTTGAATTTTAACTTAATCAGCGAGATAGAGCAGCTCTGCCTCCACAAAAAGGATTGTAAACTACAGTAAAAAAAAGACGTCTGTCTTCTGTGTACTTTTAGCCATCTTTGTCTTGATCCATCGTCTCCCCATTCCTCAAGCCTTCTGTCCTGGTGTTTAGACCACACACACACACACACACACACACACACACACAAACACAAAGTCTCTTCGTCCCTGCTGCCTTCACTGACAAAAGCCCGGAGATAAACTGAAGAGACGACTGCCATGTTTTAACCTGTCATGTCTCGGTTCTGTTCACTTGCTTTAAGTAAACAGCTCCACTCCTCATTAATCCCTAATGGCCTGCAGCGCCGTGAAATCTGACAAGCACAAATAGGCAACTGAGGTCACTGATGGCACTTTGTATTCTCTCTGTTATTTTTTTTTCTGCTTCAAAAGCTTTTTTGTTCTCTTATTCTTCATACACGTTATTATTGCATTCTTTCTTCACCCTTAAAACCCAAAACAACTGACATGCTGAAAACACACTGGGTGTCAAGCTGAGTATCAAAGCTGTATTTCTCAAAAAAAAAAAAAAAACAGCCATTCATTACGTGTCCTAGCTCCCTGTGGTAGAGCAAATACATGTTGTTGAGTTATTGCAGATCACTTAGTTACTGAAAACATGGTTAATTTGCAGTAATGATAATCTCCATGTTAGGAATGAATTGTATCAGATTGTACCATATATATTTACCACCAATAGACTCCAGTGGATTGTGATGTTAGAGCCACAAACAAGGCCTTGCTCTATCTAATGGAGATGGATTAATCCAATAAAACACTATTACAAGGAGTTACTCGGTTCCAAAATCCCTGAAGTGGAGCAAGTGTCATTTAATGACCAATTTTCACTGGTGTTCTTTTTATTTGAGCAACAGTCTAGTGCTGTTCGTCTTCAGAAGGGCACTATATGCAGGTATTGTTTTGTAGCCATTTTACACATTAATCATCATAGTCATTAGGTTGGATATCATTTGAAATTTCTCATTACAAGTGTTGAAAGTGTCATTACCGTCAAGTCAAGTAAAATTGTGTATCACAAATTTGCCTCAAAGGGCTTTATAATTTATATAACATACAACAACCGCTATCCTTAGACACTTCACTTTTAACATGAAAATGTCATATTTGCAGAGTAGACAGAATATAATAATAACCATAAAAGACTATGGGCAAACAGAATGACAATATTAGTGAGATAAATTGTAAACAAATATGAAGAATATGTATCAAGGTAGACACTGAACAATTTCCTGGTGCCAAACAATACAAAAACACTTTCAGTAATCAGAACTTGTTTTTTTTCTGCAAAATCAATTTCTACATTTAAGAATAAGATTAATGTTGAAAAAAAAATATCCCTGTAAAAAAACGCCTAAATTAAATAAAAAAAAAAGACAGTTATGTATCCTTGAAACACATTTTGGTCGGTAACAAAAATGTATTGATGTTCAATACCCGGCCCTATAAACCATTCAGCTAGGTTAAATAATATTATGCTGTATGTAACGACGGCGTAATAGAGCCATTGTAGGTAAAAAATACAACAATTACAGAGCCGGGGAGGGGGGTAATATTATGAGAAGAAACTCAGAATTTCCGGGGTTAAAGTCATACATTTCCGAGAAAAAAGCTTGGATAATCTCTGAGATTAAAGTGGCAACTCACAAATTTGCAAGATTATGAAGTCGCAAATTTTCGAGAAGTAAACTCGAAACATAGCGGAGTACATAACTGTGGTAACACCAGCCACCGTTGGCCTCTGAGCAAGGCGAAGGTCGTGAAAGATACATACATTGTATCCAGTAGCTTTGCAGAAATGTGGATGTTTTGGGATTTACAAGTCAAATTAGATGATTTCGCAGTATAGAATGAAACAATCCTACTGGTGTTCAAACGCCTGTCACTAAGTATATGATGGAATAAGAGACCGGGTTTGTCTTTCATATTCCAACTGTGGAAGGTGCGGAAACCGTGAGGTGAGGGAAAGGAAGCTTTGGCCTCTGCACGTTCAGTCTGGCTTCCCTTTGAACTTTCGTCCGCCGGAGGAGGAGCACGCTAGAACAGCGGCACTCTGTTTCCTCTGTGGTCAACCAGCAGCTACTGGAACCTCGTGCCACGCAGGGGCCAGCACTTTAGTTTATATTTAAACAAGCAATAATTCCTCCCCACCACTTCCATGGAATGGAAGGGGGGGAACAAAATAAGACCCGGTCTGTAATTCACAGGAAAAGATTTTAGGAAAAGCGAAAAGGCCCGAGAAGGCAAAGAGGTTGTTAAAACATAGAAGAGAAGGAGCCTGTTGAAGGGAGCATGAGGGGTGTTGAGTGGTGGGTTAAAGGAGCAAACAAAACATACATCATTGTCTCTGTGAGGTCCCAATCCACGATTAAACCCCACCGCTGCCTATAAGCATGAAGATCGCTCTCGCAGCTTCGTTTATTTTAATGGATTGAAGAGAGTTTTACTCACTCAAGACTTGAATAGAGGGCGATAGGACCGAATAAGTAATATGCTAGTTAAAGCACATGGCAGTGACCATGCCGGAGGCTTACTGTTGGCATGATGAAATTGAGGTCTGTTTTTACACCAACCTCAATTGCAGTGTGTGTGGCGTTTAGTGAGAGTAAAAAACACTTTCTTCACGCACAACAGACCTTGTTGCTTACTCAAAGCTCTCTTGTGCAAGGAAGTGGTTTGCAACGCCATGCGAAAGAGAAGATATTGTTTTCCACAGAGCTCTCCCATAATGCTATTTCAGAAGTTTCATCTCAACATAGTTAGCTGAACCTGTCATTTTACTTACCAGAAATAAGAGCATGTGGTTGTGCAGTGTAAGAACAAAGAGAGCTGGAAATGAGGAAATCACAGCTTGGAAACAAGGTTATTTCTTGGGGGGCGTGCAGGGGGTTCAGAGAGTTTGGCAGTGATAATAGGTACATTACAAGCTTTCACACCTTGATTCTGTCTCGCAGTAGGTCATCTAAGGGAATAAAAAGACATTTGGCTCTTTTCAAAACACACAATTATGTCTATAGAGTTGTACTCTACATTGTAATCTTGTTAAATATGCTGCCTCTGCATATATATGTATCTGCTTGTATTGTAATGTGCGCATATTTTGGGACATTGGTTTGAGCATATTACCTCCACTGAGTCTGTAATTTCTACTTTCAGCCTGCCTTGGTCTGTTGGCTCAGCAATTTTTTTTTATAAGAGATTGACATAGACTGCATCCAACATAAAACTAGTTTTATCAAGACAGCTTAAAAACTAGCATCATATAAGATAAGATAAAAACTGCAATTTGAGTTAATTTGAGCCTGTTCTGTGCAGAATTATACAAGAAAATGTTCTAATTTAGTCCCAGAAAGTTCAAAATTGTCACCAGAATCTTGTATTTTCCTGATCATGTTGTTCTGTTATATACTGTACTTCAAGACTTCTTACAAATAAGACCTAAAATGACTATGATTACATGCACACTAATATTCCACTATTATTCTGAATATGACAATATTGTGAATTTGATACGTCATGTAAACAGCATACTCCTTTTGGATATTCTGAATTAGTCCTTGTTCTGACTGGAGCATTTTCTGGGATATGCTGATATTATTCAGGTTTTAGGAGCATTCTTTAGACATGTATACATTGCATACAGAATATGCGTCCCAATTGGTCTTTTTCCGGCAGTTTGCGACACACGTCCTCTTGCCTGTTTGCAGCCAGCTCTGTGCGTTGTACACAAACCAACTAGCCGACAGTTTGCAAGGCTAAGGTATAGTAGAGGTGCATGCCCAAAAGAAAAGCCCACATTTCTCGTACTAGGAGAAACACAACTACTTATAAACATTATGATTTTCGCAAATATTGCAACACCGACCTTCTCAAGAAGGTGGTTGAAGGAATGAAAGAAGGAGGCTGCATGTAAACCAGAATATTAGTGGACTATTTATTTTCCTTAGCTATGTAAACAGCTTAGTAGGAGTGTGTTTTTTGGAATAAGGGCAAAAAACTGAATATTTTGTGCATTTATACGTTTGTTACCCAATATAACACTTCTATACTACCATAGCCTTTATTCATGTAGACTATTGGATTCACCACATTCTCGTGTCACTGTTACTTGTCTTGTCAGTGTCAGCTTTTAGGAAGCAGGACATTTTGTACATGCTCATTATGTCTTTGGTTTTATAATGTCAGACACCTAGACACAATGAAAATACATGCAACAGGACCTGGACTGACCTGGTGTCATCTCAACATGTTATCCTATCTACTCCACGGCTTTGTTAAGTGTCATTCCACTCATTCTGTTTCAATCGTTTCTATTTATATATTCGTTAAACTGTCAACAAAATGGCAACAAACGAAGAGCTTTTGAGTTATGTTGATTAAAAACAGCTTTTTTTCTGTTTAATAGCTAAAAATCTTGCTTCTTAAAAATCATCCATCATATATCTATAGTCGAAATATGAATTCATTTTTGTTCAACTACTCCTCCAATACTGTCTGTGTTCAGGCGTCAAGTCTTAATGTGTGAAACGTGACTTGTGGACGCCGCTCTGATTTCATGCCAGCTAAAAGTTGGTGGTCCATTTAACTACTTTGTTTGTGAATTTCTTAAACAGGAGCTCTCATCTGCTACTTATAGCTTTATTCACACCATATTGATGTGTCTCTGAAGGATTGCTTGGCTTCCCTATCTGAAGCCGGGCTTGCAGAGCGTCGCTAATTGGGGGAGTGTTGCACCATCGACATTCACAAGCTGTTAATGGCTTCCAGTCCGCGCTGTAAGCCACTGCCAAGGCTCAGCTAATAAGAATCACAGCTTTCTGCCGTTGTCTGGAAATACTGTACAGCTTCGCTCAGAGAAAGAACGCTTCAATTTACTCTCACT